>NW_020955420.1:668264-730986 GCF_003031625.1 Empidonax traillii | reverse complement strand
GGTTGGTCTTAGTACAATACTCATTGCATCATATAATTTCTATCTATAACTACATATTTATCTAGATAAATATCTAATTCTTGAAGTAAAATGTCAAAACTGAGCTCACATTTTTTCAGTTGGTCCTAATTCTACCAAATATTTTACTCAGTTTTTATCTGAGGTATTCAGTGAATCAGGACCACATCTCCCTGCTTTCAGAGGGTGACTTAGCTACTGACCATGGGAATTGTGATCATCTCTTCCTTTTTGGCCCAAAGAATATTTCTCTCTTGGAAAACAGTGTAACTTCTAGGGAAAGAACTGAGTGACAGAGCTGTAGGATACCTTACAGCAGGAAAGCTGTAGCAATTACCAAGTTCATCACAGAAAGGACATAACATCTGTGTTCTAGGAAATGATGAGTCCTGAAACAAAGAAGGCACCTCTAAGCACTGCAACAAAGAAAAATGCTTGAATTGTAGATTTGAGCAGGAATACAAGACTCTTTGCTCTTCACAATTTCTTATTGGGTTCCTGTTTGGCTTGCTGGCTTTCTGTGCTTAATAATGCTCCATCTTACATACAGAGACAATCTGAAGCACTGCAAGTCCCACCAGGTGACTGGGCATTGAGTGCTATAACACGGTGACATTCATCCCTGCTGTGCCCAAATTCCTTTCTTCAATAAGTCATTAGAGACAAAAATAAGATGCCATGGATAGTTTGGGAGTAAACTAATTTAAAATTGCATCATGTTTGCTCTGGAGTAGGGCACATCTATGGACAATTACTAGTTTTACTTGGGTTTATATAGCACAATATACAAGAGAGGACCCTGAACTTGTCTGTAAGATATCCTGCATCATGTATCTGAAGTGTACAGATTTACATGCATTTTTCATCATACTCTCCTGTTTTCCCCACACAGTTTCTTGAGCCAGACTTTGAACTGACATTTTAAATTTTCGTTTAAAATTGCTTTTGAAGTGATATGTTCTCTTAGAATTCTTGTTCAGATACAGTAAGGATGTTTGTCACTTTAGAAGTGAAGCATGCAGATTCCTAAATTACCTCGATGACCTTGGGAAATGAGACTCAAAAGTGAGGCAAATAATTTTGGGTATTATTAGTCACTGAAGAACCATAAAGTGCATCAAGTTTCATCTTTCCATTTTTTAAAACTGCTTCTGATCACCATTAGCAGGCAGTAGCAAAAAGGGAAAAGAATGTTACTATTAGGTTGATCAAAGATCTTCTTGAGAAGTCTGAGCTTTCCTTGGAGAAAAAAACACACTTGTTCCAAATCACTCAACTACATACAAATGGGCATGCAATTAGTCTTGATTGTGCATGTGGCTGCAGAAATTGTATAGACAGCTCAGCAGTCAGCCTTCTAAGCAGTCATTTGCATGTGTAGTTAGCCTGACTACATGTGCACAAATTCTGAAAATATGGAGTGTAAACTAGGAGCAGTAAAATGGTCTTGGTTAGCTCAGTGAAGCCCCTTACAATAAGGAGAACGTTTGCTCTTCAGCTCTTGCAACATAAAATACTAGAAAAAATATTTTAGTAGTCACTTCTCTGTACATGAATCTCCAGAAAGAGTCTCCTGTGAAAAAGCAGGAAGTTGAAATGCTTGAAAAGGCAGTGTCTGCTCCAATTATTGTCAGAGGGCATTTGGCCCTTCTGCTTAGTTTTATTGTAATGTTCTCTTTATCCTTATTCTGAGTCCATTTATAATCTAGTACTTTCATTAGGTGAGGATGCTTTATTTTGTAACTTTTGTGATTTTGTGTCACACACTGCTTATATATGCAACCAACCAACCTTTCTTTATTGTTTTAGGAAAGGGAGAATGTGTTCTTTGTCTTTCATGAAGAATCCACACTTTTCCTTAATAATCCTTTAGTTGTAGATGTGAGCAGGATTGTGAGATCAGAGGACTGTTCACTGACATGAATTTTCCATATTCAGGTTGTTCTGAAATGTTCTTTGCCTCTGTGAAATGTTTTTATCTCTCATTTGTGTAGGGTTTTTAATATTTTTTTAATTCAGAAAGATCCATATCGAACTACCTGAGAAATCGTCTGTATTTTCTTAAATTAGAGGAGAAGGAAGAGCAGGATTTACTTCTGGCTCTGCTTGCAGTCCTGAAGGGGAAGACAATTGTAAGGGAAGTGTCATAAGACATTGATGTGTTGGTCCTTAGGTTGTTCCTTATTGGTCTCTGAACCAATGTCCTTTTGAGAGGGATGTGAAAACACTGCAGGCAGTGCAGACGTGATGCTTGCTTTTTTGTGTTGTATCCTGCCAGTGTTTCTGTTTAGCAACATGTTTTGCTGCTCAGAATTTAGACCTGCAGCTGGTTCTGGGTGAGGAATGCGCAAGTTTTCGTACAGAATAGTCTTAGGAAAACAGAAACATTATGCCAGACACACTCTTTCCACAATGAAGAAGGTAATCCCAGCATTAGTGAGAAATTAAGTACTTTGTCAATGGGAGGTAAGAAAGTCTAGTAGCCTGTAGTAAAATTTTTGACATCCTGTCAGTTTATGATCAGACTGCTTCCAAATAAAATGATGTTAATTTTGAAAATACGTTTAATTAAATTATATGAAAGGATCTCCTCTACCCCCGCTTTAACTGCTCCAAACCACCAACTGAAGCGTCAAATCCGCCTCTCTTCTGTTTGTACAAAATAGTTCTTTTACCATTGTAACTGCCCTTTCTTTTCATCTAAAACTACTTTGTCTTCAGCTCAGAGCCGACTGAGCTCTTGAAGGGTAATGCGACCTCAGAAGGCGTGTTCAGCATCACATTCAAAAAAAAAGGGGACCTCTAACTTGTCGAGAGAGCTGCTGATTTATCAAAGAAGCCTAAGAATTTGAATTACAGAAATTAGTGGGTAATTTTTAAATGTTATTATCACTTGGTGTAATTTGATCGTTGAGATGACAGCTATAGAGGAAGGAAAATGTTTTCTAACCTTTCTAAAATACCCTTTTAAAAATCTTTAATAAAGTGAACATAGCCAAAATAACCTAAACATTGCAAAATGAAGTTTTGTGTAGGATGGCTCCCGTGTTTTCAAAAATATGAAAATTTCTTCTGTTTTCTACTCATGTTGTGATTCTGCCTGTATGTGTGTGTTCAGTCTCTCCTGTATTACTAGTATAAATGAGAAATATCAGAGAAGCATACAGTGTGTTTGCACAGTTACCTCATTATTATAATGCAGCTTTACAGCCTGAGAACTGAAAACACTTTAGCAGCAGGAAGATATTAACATCTTATATGCATTTCTATCAACAGGAGAATGGAAATGCATGGAATAGAGATAACTAAATCAGTTGTGTGTATAAAAAGAAAAAAAAATTAAAATCAATTCAGTCACAGAAGTCGTATTTATTTTTGGCCTCGGTTGGATGTATCCATTTATTTCCCAGTCTTGTGAACATCTAATTTATATATAATAAGCACAGGAGCTTATGAAGCTGTATCCTACAGCTAAGAGCAGCTATGGTGCATGAATAGCAGATTGAATAAGAGAAAAGGTAAAAGGAAAATAGCACCCAAAAGCTGCCTCATGCAAAGCTACACAGAGCATCATAATAAAACACAGCCCAGCTGAGGGCCCTTCTTTCCACAGAAACAAGTAATTGGAATTTTCTTCTGTTAA
This sequence comes from Empidonax traillii, assembly GCF_003031625.1. Lineage (NCBI taxonomy): Eukaryota > Metazoa > Chordata > Aves > Passeriformes > Tyrannidae > Empidonax > Empidonax traillii. Next base: position 727,325 of record NW_020955420.1, on the reverse strand, counting down.
TGTCTAGGCTCAGTGTGGATTTGTGGTATTCTGCAGGCTTTGGTAAAGGCTTTCTGGAGATTTGACAGCAGAAAATGCCACAGTCCAAATTTATATCCTGTGTGCATTTGTAATGTGAACGTTTCAACTGCTGTTTTTTCCATGGGGGTTTGAAGTGGAGTGTGTGAACCAGACATCTGTAATGATGCTGTAATCAGGCTATGGGGATTAAACTTATTAATAATGAAATATTGTCCTGGGAGTGCGTTCCTGTTCAGATATTACTTTGGAAATTTTAGCAGAGCAATGTTCAACACAGATCCTTATAATGAGAAAAAGATAAATTCCGTAAAAATATGAGATGTGCCTTAAAAAATCCTTATGCAGATCATCTTCTATGTTGCCGGAAGTTAAAGGGCTCTATGAATGTTTGAAGCATCATTAAAATTGTGAGGTCTCCTAAGTGAAAAATGGATGTTATGAGATCTAATACCTTTTTTTTTCTTCTCTGTGTAACAGCACTGATAAATTTTATATTGGCCTGAAAGTGGATGAAGACTTTCAAATTCAAATGTCAGCTATCTCAAACGCTGCAGAAGGAAGGGAAGTTGTCTCATGATAGTTAGCCTAGAGGAATTGATCCAGATTTGTTGAACAGTAAGAACTACATGCCCTTACTTTGTATACAGGAGCACTTAGTTATGTTCTAGATGAAGATTTTAAAAAGGTTGTATTACACCCAGCCCTGTCACCTGTGTCAGTTTACTTCTTAATGTGATTAACATCTTGATAATAAAACGTACTGTACTAAATTTTAATCAGATATCATTGTGCAGATTTCAGAAACCTGTAGGTAGACTAGTAGTGACTGTATTTGAATTCTGTTTTCTTTTCATGTGTGAATATTAACCTACTCAACAAAAAAGTAGACTTAACAAATGTACATGAGGAACAGTAAGACAGAAATTAATTCAGGCTTTAACACTACGGTGAGTTGACCCTGGATGGACACCAGGTGCCTACCAAGCAGCTCTATCACTCACCATCCTCAGCTTGTCAAGGGAGGGAAAATGTAGTAAAAGTCTTGTGAGTCAAGATAAGAACAGGGAAGATCACTCACCAATAACTGTCACAGGCAAAACAGGCTTTACTTGGGGAAACTAATTTAATTTATTGCCAATCAAATCACAGTAGGGTAGTGAGAAATAAAACCAAGTTTTAAAACACCTTCCCTCCACCCCTCACTTCTTCCCATGAATTTTCTACCTCCTCTCCCCAGAGGCACAGGGGGATGGAGAATGGGGGCTGCAGTCAGTTCATCACACATTGTCTCTGGCACTCCTTTGTCCTCACAGGGAGGACTCCTCACAGTCTTCCCCTGCTGCAGGGTGGGGTCCTTCCCACAGGAGACAGTCCTCCACCAATATTTCCAACATGGGTCCTTCCCGTTGGCTGCAGTTCTTCTGTTCCAGTCTAGGTCCCTTCCCTGGGTGTAGTCCTTCAGGAACAGGGACCTCCAGCATGGGTCCCCCATGGGGTCACAGGTCCCACCAGCAAACTTGTTCCAGTGTGGGCTTCTCTCCATGGGGCCACAATTCCTGCCAGGAGCCTCCTCCATGTTGGGCTTCTAACAGATCACAACCCCCTTCGGGCATTCCTCTACTCTGGTGTGTGGGGTCCTCCACAGGCTGCAGGTGGATTTCTGCTACACTGTGGAGCTCCATGGGCTGCAGGGGTCAACCTGCTTCACCATGGTCTTCACTGTGAGCTTCAGGGAAATCTCTGCTCTGGAACCTAGACCACCTCCTCCCCCTCCTTCTGCACTGATCTTGGGACTGCAGAGCTCTTTTTCTCACTCCTCTCTCTGGCTGCTGTTGTGCAGTTGTTTCTTTCCCCTTCTTAAATATGTTACCACCTGAGATGTTTCAAATGGAAGTTGTAGGTGCTGCCACTCTGTTGGGGTGCTCTCTGCTCAATGGCCATCTGATTTCATGCTAGATTAAGTGTCCATTACACTTGATGTGTAATGTTGGGGAGACAGGGAGAGTGACAATTTTCAACCTATAGTGTCAGGGGTTGTTGCTAACACTGGACAAATTGCATCAGAGAGGATCGCAAATGAGCTTTCTGCCCTCTCAGCTTTTGAGCTGGTGGTATTCTTCAATGACCAGTTGTGGACATAATTCCTCTTAAATACTGTCATTTGCTGTACTGACTGAACACCCTCTCTGAATTTCTCCAGATCATCTTAAATGCCTCTGTTTTGCTTGAGTCTGTTTTAGCCAAGTGTAGTCAGTCACCTGGATGTACAGCAGGATATCTCAGCAAAAGTGGAAGCCTGGTTTGCTCTCTGCCTTCACAACAGACAGTGGGGTGGAACCCAGTGAGAGCTGGGGTGAAGCCCTGGGGCAGAGGAGTTATTGAAAGAAAACAGACTGAGGTCCCTCAGAGCAGAAGAAATGAGACCACTGAGCTCCAGTTCTGTCACCTGCCTGTGTCCATAAGTAGCTGACAAAGCCCCATGGCCAGCAGCATCGGCCGACTGTCGCTGTTGAAAGTACTGCAAAAGAGAAAGAAAGGATCATTGATGAGATCCAGATTGACAAGGGGGAAGACAGTGATAGGATATCAGATATGCTTTTGTTCTGATTCCTTGTCACTTAGCTCATCTGAAATAGAAAGTTGAAAATATGGCAGTGACTTGGAAATCATCAGAACAGCAAGCTGCAGGGAGGGCCTGCTGAGCCACCTGTGCCCAGACTCAGTGCTTCAGTTATAGCCTCCTTATAGATGCCTTTTGTTTTCTTTTTTTTGCCATGCAGTAATTCTTACATCTTACATGTATTTTCATGGATTGCATCAGTGCGGTATACGTACATTCTACTCAGTAAAAATAATATGTAATACAAAATGTGCATTTTAACTAGCAGTGTACATTCCTTATGCAGGTACGGAAGGCTTGGGATTTAGCATTACTTCAAGAGATGTCCCAATTGGTGGCTCTGCTCCAATTTATGTGAAAAACATCCTTCCGAGAGGTGCAGCTATTCAAGATGGGAGACTAAAAGCTGGAGACCGATTAATTGAGGTAAGGAAATGTTATACATTGTTTGTCTGTGTTTTGGCATGTGCCCACACACTACTTCGCTTCCAAAGGCTTGTATATTTTATGTTATAGGAAAAGGTTTCCCTCTTTTTCCTTTTTTTTTTTTTTTTTTCCCTTTTTTTTTTTGGCTTTATTTTTTTTTAGGTAAGAGTACATAACCATTTAAAGAGCTGGACCCAGACATACTGTAAAAACATGAGTTTACATGTCCTTATGTGAATATACTGTCATACTCTTGCATTTCTGCTTAGAAATGAATCGAAGCAAAATGATTGCTACCTAGTAGGTAGAATTAAATCAGCATGGAGTGACAGACCAGAAATTATCAAAGATGTTGCAAAGTATGGAAGGCAATGCCCTGGAAAGGTTTAGTGAATTAAGTGAAAGGAATATAAGAGGAGGGCAGTCCTACAGAGAATCAAGGCCTCCTGAAGGCAGGATGTCCTCAAGGGAACAAAATTTCTCTTAGATAGGTGCACCGCAGAGATCTTTCTGCAAATCTAGCTGGAGTGATATAAGATGTTACCACCCACAGCTCTTCATTGCTGTCCCTAAGCCAAATGACACTGGAGGTACTGCTGAGGCTGTAACTGCCTCTCAGTGCCCTAACTTCACTTTACTGCAAAATTGGCCAAGTCAGCTTGAATTGTTGCTGGAGGATAGCCCTCTGTAATTACTGTAATTCAAGGTAACCCAGATGACTTGAGTAGAAGGGGACTGAGAAGCATTTAAGATGACAGCTATGGCATCTCAACAGTGTGAGCTATGATCTCTTATGAGGGAAGGAAAAAGATGGTTTGCTGAGTCCTGAGCACCATGCTCACTTGCTTAGTTAGCACCCTTAGTTGATTTGCCTTCATTTCCAAAACGTTTCTGAACAGGCAAGCCTGAGATTACTTGGTCTTTCTCTGGCTTCTCCCTTGCTGATGTTAGCTCATACAGTGGGAAATTCTGCATGTATATCCCATACCTGTCTGTCCTGATAACTGGCATGTGGAGGCCAAGGGACTGGATCGCTGAACAGAGGCAAGATAAAGAGTAGCTACCCCAAAGTTATAAAGTTATTCGGGGAAAAAATTACTTTCTACTGTTGACACAATTTGTTGTGCAAGATATATTTGGAAGGTAGGTATAACACCAAGGCATGTGGAAACAGGACTGGTTTTGGATCATAAATTGATTTTGCCAAAAGATTATTATGCAGAAATTCTTGTAAGAAATACTGGTAGATGGGATTAGTTGGCCATAGAGTACACTGGATTATACTGTTGCTGCTGAAAAGGAGTGAAGTATAGCTGTCTGGCTTGTTATTTGTATTTATATGGAAGGGATGGCCATTTAATTAGTTCTGTTAAGTGAAAGCTGTAATGTAAGCTAATAAGCAGGTTGCTCCAGTGAGGGTTTTTTAATACTTTTTTTTTTTTTTTGTGTCACAGGTAAATGGAGTTGATTTAACAGGCAAAACTCAAGAAGAAGTTGTGTCCTTGCTGCGAAGTACCAAGATGGGAGGGACTGTTGGCCTTTTGATTTTTCGACAGGAAGAAACATTCCATCCAAGGGAACTGGTGCGTAAAATAGAGAGCAGCTAAGAGATTTAGATCAGTATGAGCAAATGATTTGATCTTGTCACCTGCTAGTAAACATGCCTGGCCAGCACTGAATATAAGGAAAAGAAAAAAAAGCTATTTTGTTTTATTTAAAATATTTTACTTGCATGTTTTATATTTTCTTCAAAATCTGCTATTGGAATTAAGTATTTTTTGGTACTGTATAAGTGAGAGCTTTATTTTGAGTGAAAATGTTTATAGAAGGTATTGCATAGACTTTATTTGGATGCATGCAGACAAGTAGATTATTTCATATCTTTTATAAGGACAAATCTGTGTTTGAAAGCCTGCCATTTATCCCACTACCTGCTCAAAAATATGTTTTAGAGCATATAATATTATTCCAAAACAGGATATGTAAATACTTTTCTATCCAAAAATCGAAGATATAAGAAATAGTAGCCTTTTTTGAATATAAATGCAATCTCTGTGGAATGGAAACCCTGCAGTTATTAATTTAGCAGGGCAATTCAGAAGATGTTTCTGAGAAATTTACATTAAATGGAAATAAAATGATGTTTCGTACTGTCCCTGCTCCACTTGCATAGTGTATACAGATATTTCTCTGATAATTATTCAAGATAATTTCTGTTATGAAAAGGTAGACTGTAACTGTAGCAGTCTTACTTTGTTCTGTACTCAATTAAACTGCTGAACTTATTTAATATTTGTATTATTGTAGCTATGTATAGCTCTAAAAATAACTTATTTGGCTGCATTATTGTGAGAAGATAGACAAATATAAGTATGATGAATTAATTGCTTCATTTTTCTATTGGATTTGTGTTATTTTGAATACAAAGAGAATGAGTTTTTGTTTGGCTGTTTCAAGACATTTAACATTAGCCTTTTACTTTTTAAAACTATAATTAAACTAAGGAAGTCAAAGTGGCAGGGAAGGTTGCAAATGAACCTCACTTTTACCTTAATGTTCTTGGAACATGACTTCAAGTGCTGAAATGAAAGCTGTCATAAAATGAAATAAATAATTTGAGATCCTATTATGCCCTACTTATCACTGGAACATTGGAAGCCATCTGTTTATAAGTTCCTATGCTGTAATTTTCACAGTATTACTATCTTACATAAAGGTGAATGAAAATGCTTTTTGAGTTTTCTAAATAAACTTAGAAGTAAGAAAATGTCTTAATTTTGTGTATATTATTTCTGTGGTAAAATGAGGAAGTTTTAATGAATATTTTGACACAAGTTTTTGTTGAAATAATTGTATACAAAGATGCAATGTGAGTAACGCAGAGATTTTAATAGCAATACTTGAAGTAGTTTTAAAATAACAGCATATCAGCCCCTTGAAATGAGTTCAAGCTCAGCAGCCTCCCTGCTGCGGCTCAGGCAATACTCCCTCAAATATTTTGGCAAAGACCAGCATAGGGAAGGCAGTCGTGGCTGAGTCAGGTAGTAGGTGGGCTTTGTGTTTGTAATCAGAGATCAGATCTGAACTGGTGTGTTTTTCTTTAGCTCCAGTTGAACAAATGATGTTTTGAGGATCTGACAGTACATGTGTGTGATGATCCTCTGTTACATAAGGACTTGTTTGCATTCTGACATGAAGGACTCTTAGATACGCACTGCTGGCTGCTGTCAAAGAGCGGGAGCAGAATTGCTGGGGAAGGTGTTGAACTAAAACGCATCATAAGGGCTGTTCTTTATTCTCTAGTAAGAAATGACCCTAAAAAAAAAAACTGAAGAAGTCTTTTCAACCAGCTCCTCTCATGGACTTTTACTAGCTTTATGGAAAAAAAATTGAAATAGGGATGGGAATGATCTGAAGTCATGTCAGTTGATGTTTTTCACGTGCAAACCTTCTTTGGTCACCTAGGAACAATTTGTCTTTGCATCCTTGCCCTATTTCTATCATATATTCTACATTTGTGTGCTTTAAATAGTGACTGAATGAGATGTATCTCAGAAATCGTATGTGTAAAATCGTTTGTTATTTCATAAAGGGCAGGACTTGCTGTTGCTTGCTGAGGAGTGCTCAATATTAAAACTATTTTATATTTACCAACATTTGTACAGATAGCAATCCCAAAAAAAGAGGTGTTTAGATTTTATGTTTTGAGTTATGGCTTGGTGAATGACTTTTGAAAACAAGTATCTTTGTGTTTCTTTTTAAGTAAAATGGAGATAATACACTCAGGAAAGTTGTGGAGTTTAATGTCTTTGATGTATGTTGCCATTATAGTCTGGAAGAGATGTACAAGAATGTGTAGTTGTAGCTAAAACTTACATGATTGTTAAACTGAGCCCATTTAGGTTATTATGGGATCTTTGTAGCCTGTATGATCAGGTCGGGGAGTATGTGCATGTGATTATCCAGTGCAGCAGATCATGGTTAAAGTGAGTAAAATGTGGAAGCAGGGAATAAAATCAAATTGGCAGAAGTCAGCTTTTCTAACCAGTGAGATCTGGAAGAATGATTGTGTTTCGCCAGAGTACCACAGTTACCTACTGCCAGATAGGTAACCTATTAGGGCTTGTTCAAGTTAATGTGAGGTAGAGGGACATTATCTCTTAAAAATAGTCCTTCCCTGCTCCCTCTCTTCGTGAAATGGGTGAGGATTACTCTGATTAAATAGAGCTCCTGTAGCACTGTGGTTACCTCATGTTACTTGTGAAGCATTTTCTTAGAGCTGCTACTGACTATGGGAATCATCTGAAGGATTGGCTTGGGTTATTTAATTTTAGAGCTATATTCTTAGTATCAACAGAGACTAGCTGACAGAGTTTACCTCCAGTATCCTACAAGTTAATATGCCCCTTGGTATATGTATGTGCTTTACATGTTTCTGGTAGTTGTCTCCTTCCTCATTTTTTCCTTACTGGTTGTTGGCTTCGGGTTGAAGCTAACTGGATGTTTGTATTACTGCTTAGCCACTACATTTTTGTGCTTTATGATTTGAATCTCCTTCAAAACAACCTAAAGCAAAAGTGTCCAGTAAACCCTAGCATTTCATTGTGTCCCAGCTGAATGGAAACAAATAGCTGGTTAGCCCAAAAGTGATCAACCAGCCAGCAGCAAGGTGTCTCCTGAGTGTTCAAATGGACTTTATTATGGGCTTGGAAGAGCCATAGTTCCTTATGTGTTTTTCCAGAATTGTTTGGGGGGTGTATTTTCCAATAATGTGTGTCTGTCTTGTGTACCCTGAGACACAAGTGAGGAATGGAAAGTACAGGAGTGTCCCATCTGGTGAACTGAATGAACCCTCCTGTCCTGGGATATCCAGCACTGTAGTTCTGGTTCATCCAAACACTCTCAAAAGGGGAATCCCTTGCTAAAATGAGAATGGATGTCTTAAAAAATAGATACTTGTTTAAAATATTTGGAAGGGTTAATCTGGACTGCTGAGGTCATTGTTTGAAAACTTTGAAGCAGAAGGGAAAGGCCGGGGAGAATATCCCTGAATGAGAACATTCCACCAGCCAGAAAATGGTGCAAGAACTCATGGTTCTCCTTGTCCAGATAATCATCTCCCCCATAACAAAATAAAGTCAGGTGCACTACCACAAGATCTCTGGAGTTATTTTTGTTCACCTCTCTTTTACTGCTTGTTTAGACAATTTTCAGTCAGGGATGTGACAAACACCCTTCATTTTTTCACTACCACTTCACATCAGAATTAGAGCTCTTTGTTTATCCCCTTGCTGATAGATAGTATATGTCATATGTAGTCGTGTTCTTATTTATTTTTTTTACTTCCTTTAGAATGCAGAACAAAGCCAGTCACAAATTCCAAAGGAAACGGTAAGAGCTTTGTCTTTTCCATATTGGAAGACTCCCAAATGTTTTTAACTTGATATGGCACTTCTCCATCAAAGTTTTACAGATCCTTCTTTCACCTTATATACTGTAGATGGCTCTCTGTAGCTTTAAATTTTAAATGCATTTTTAATGTAATTTCAGATATTGTTTAAAAATTATATACGATTAAGTTATTATATATGTTCAAGTGCTACTTGAAATTACATCTTTTATATACAGCCACAGACCTGAAGTTAAATGATAAGAGTAGACTGTTAGCGTGGGTAACATATTGAAACTAATTGTTTTAATCATGATTATATGACTGAAACAAGAGACAGAAATTAGGCAGCTAAGGTTTAAGTTTTGATTGTATCCTCATAGCAAACCAGTGCTAGTTATTTTTAAGAAACTGTAGGGAAATAGTATCAGCTTTAACTTTGTGAAGGCTGAAAGTGGTCTGTATGTGATGTGTCAGCAAGGCTCTATATTGTTTATATACCTCACTTTCGTCAGTGGAACAGGATCAATCCAATAAACAATATACTATTACATATAAAAAAATTTTCTGAAATACAAGGTTTATTTTATTAAATATTAACAGAGGATATAACAATAATATATTACCTTAAAGGTGCATTGTATTTTAGTTAAAAACGTATTTCAAGAAGCTTAATTCAGTTAAGTACATACTTAAAAATTAAATAAGAAATTTGATTATGGAGAAATTGAGATAGTTCATGTGGGGATTTGGAATTATTTAAGCTGCAGAAAAACAGGAAGAGCTTGTCCAATTGCTTCAGAATGCCCTACCACCAATGGTGAGATGGTGTTTGGGAAAAAAAAGAAGTCAGGACTAAGTGAATAGATATAAGAGCCATCTCAGTGAGATAGTCAAGGGTACATTGGCTGATACCATTATTTTTGCAGGCCAGTGGAATGTAACTGTTAAAACGGGCATTTGGGTTGAACATAGCAATATTCACTTTTATCCTTCCAGCTTTTGGTGTCCTAGTGTGAAAGTGATCTGCAGAAGGCCTCTGTGAAACATGGATGTACCATTGTTTCAGACATGCCTTGCAGGATCTTTTTAGCATCTCATTAGAGTACAGTATGTTTTTATCTTCATGGTTTCATACCACGTACTGCTGATATGCAAGGAGATCAAAGATCAAAGCCCAGGATAGTATTTCTAGCTGTAATTGAATACCATTGAGAATAATGTGTGGGTGCGGCCTTATAAAAGTGTCCTGGTTTTAGGAGCTGAAATTCTGCCCCAAAAGCTCATTAAGATAAGGCAGATTTCCTACAAGGTGTTTATAGAAATCAGCTGCTTATCTCTTACAAAGTTAATGTTTTGGAGCAAATTCAATGGTGAAAGCCTTTCTCTGGCATTCTTGGAACCGACACCCTGACCCATCTAAGGAAAGACCAAAAATAAATAGGTATTTCTCATTTGTTCTCTTTGCATGTGAGGTAAAAATTGCTTGTTAACCAGGAGATTATGCAGGACGGACAGACAGTGTATGAGTAGCTAGGGATTTCTGAAGAAAACAGCCAGAAAACCCTAGCAAGCCTTGGAAATATGGAAATGAGCTGGAAAACATACAAAGACATATGGGGTTAATGAGGGAATGAAGCTAGAAACCTGGTCACTATAAAAAAAAAATTGCCTAATGTCTTGTGTTTTTCATTCATTAGGGGTTGGGATTCTTTTGTTATTTATTTGAAGGCTCAGAACAACAATGATTGATAGTAGGAACACTAGGTCTCTTTATATTGCCTACTCCAATGTGGGAATAAAAATGGACTAAATGTGAAAGGTGTCATTGGGTATTTATAATCCACAATGCTTTTACACTTACCACCCTTCTTCCAGTCTACTTTGCGTGTGATAACTGTGATGCTCCAGTTCTACAGAACTAATTTTCCTCAGCTGCACATTAATAATACAGTTATACATTTTATTCTTATTTTTGAAAGTATTTTTCATTGCTTTCCTTTATTCTCCTTGGTTCTGCCTCAATACCTATTTATTTCTCCTCTGTCTACTTTTCAGGTCTTTGAGATTTCTAATCTTGCAATTTCTATTTCTGTGCCTGCTCTGATCTTTGTGCTGTTAGTTGTGAGGTTTTAGTCTCCAAGTGTCAAGGACTTGATAGTAGAAAGCAAAGCAAAAAAAAAAGCCTCAACAAAAAAGCACGATGAAAGCAGTGAAGCTACAGAAATGAGAGAGGTGAAATGCAAGTCTGTTTTTAACTTAAAGACAAAATGGTTGTGAGGTTTTTTTGTTGTTTATGTCTTTGTGGGGAAATAGAAGAAAAGTGCACCTTTGAAATTAAAAAAGAAAAAAACCAACAACCTTGAAAGTGGAAGGCCTGAAATAAAATCTCAAAATATCAAGCCTAATTTATCAACAAATTCTTAATGCTCAGGGGTTACCTTCATGTAACTGTTACTTTGAAATGGTTTACATTAATGTTGTGGCACGAGGATGCAGCTTAATTTGTGTCCTGAAATCCTTGACAGAATTACTTCTTACAGCCCATACAGAAAGCATATAACTTCATATTTTGCACGCCATCACAGAATACAGATTTTTATATTCTCAGTCTTGAACTTCCGTATGAGGAGATTTTGTAATTTGCTCGACTCACAGAATTCAGGCTTTTCTCTCCAGCGTCTTCAGCTTCTATTCAGTAACTGTGCCCTGGTGAAAACAGGACTGCTGGTTTTGCCTTCTGTTTAGCCTATGAACAGAGCTGGCTTGCTGTTTACTTATGAAGCAGGGGAATCTCCTGTATCTTGGTTGAAAGATTGTTTCACCCAGCCACGAGTTTGTGCCATTTGTATAGCTGATGACAGCATGGAACAGATGCACCTATTTCTAAATGTGGTGATTATTTGGAATGTAGGAAATTGACCGTAATATGAAAACTAGTAATTTATCATTATTACATTTCTGTTTCTAAGCATAATTATCTTAATCTGGTTACAGTGCATTGAAATGAACTGTTAATTATGCTATGTAAAACATCTGCCAATTAATTTTTCCTTATACTGTTTGAAAGTCAATAGTGTTTCAGTAATATTTTGCTTTTACAATTGTCATTCACTGGTTTTTTTCTGAATTCAGAACCAGCAAGTTAACTTTCATGTAAGCTGAATACTAGAAAATAATAATTATCATATAAGTATTTTCTAGGGAGTGTTGTCTATTGATAAAAGGCAATTCAAAGTTAGGATTCAGGATTTCATTTCATGACTGTTGCACTCAGCAGCATGAGAAAGCTTCAGTTTTCTGTTCTCATTTGTTTTTCTGTCAAATTGCTGTAAGTGAGCAGAATGTTATGTATTTTTGTGAGTGCAGGATTCGTAGCAGTGACATAACAAGAGTGGTTGGTGTGTTGGAACAATTTATAAATGTTTAGCAGCCCTGATAGAAATTGCAAATGGAATTGCTTTTTATTTTCTTCTGAACTTGAACATTTGATACTCCTGTTATTATCTAGATTTCCTTTTGATCACCATGTTTTTTCAGATCCAATTACTGTTCTTACCATATACTTTGTGTGTGATTCTGAGTAAATTAGCTAGCTATATTTTTTTTTGAAAGAATTCATTACCTATAGGAATGGGGTGATACTGGTCAGAGGTATTTTGTAAGAACTAATGCATAGTTATTTTGTTTGTAACTTTTTGTGTTGTGAATATGAGAGATAATATTCACAAATGCCTAGAAATACATGATTTGTATTGATTAATGCAATAGAAAATTCTTGAGGGAAAAAACTACAGTCAGTCAGTGTTGAGCTTTAAGAGGATGGTGTTCTGAGCGCATGTGTGTTCATTCTTTGCTCAAAAGCTGTTTGTATTACTTCAAGATACCTAGTCACTGGAAATGTATCCATAGATATTTTTCAAAAGCTGTAAGTTGTTTCCACCATTTTCTATTTAGCACTTACATAGAACTTCAGCTTCCATAGCAGCTTGGTGTCATTCAGCTGATGCAACTCTTCCTTCACACACAACCTCCTTTGAAAAACAGTTAAAAGCTTCATCATTTTCCATTGCTGCAAGAGGTGATCCAAATGTCTAAAAATTGAGCCAAGATCATACGCTGACTAATATCAGACTCACCAGCAGTGGTTCTGGTATCATTAGGTACAAAATGACTTTACTGAAAGAGGATAGATTTGACTGATGTTTAAGCTGATGCTGTTATTTCTTCCACAGTGTTTAGGAGCGCTGCAGATATATTTTTGTACCTTTTTATCCTTTAATGGTGTGAGGCACAAGGGTGATTGCAATGTTTTAAAAGTCTTTTTTAGTGCTATTTTGAGTGGTTTCAGATAATATTTTTGATAAAATCATGACATAAGAAACAGATCACTGGCCATATAAAAGAAATAGATAGTGAATGTGTGATTTTCTGCAGGCTACTGTTTTGGTTTCAGTCTTTTACCATAGCAGATACTCTAGTATTGAATAGCATGTTCTGGTGCATTAATGAGTAGAGATGAGACATTAATTCCTACTAAATAATTAATACAATAGTTGAGTGATAGTGCTCATGAATGCTTTTTGACCGGTCTGAATTTCCTGGAATGTGCAGTGATGATCCACATAAACTTCTGTGTAATGATGTGCTTGGAATTGACCCTCAGGCTCATAGTTTTAACTGTCACTTGCAGGTGATTTATGTGGGCTGTGATGTGGCCCACTTAAGCTGGCTTCATGCAGCACCACGGAGCAACTTTGGCAGATTTCTCAACACTAGCGTTGGTAGTAGCACTCACTGGCCAATTGCCAATTTTGTAGAAGACAACATGTCCCTCCACTGGGGTTCTGCAGCAGGGGGTTGCCTCAGTGCTACCCATTGCAGAGTCACCCAGAAGTCACACTGGTGTGTACAAACTTGTTGGTTTGGTGCAAACCTTGTTTTACTGCATCATTGGCTTCAGACTCCTGGTGTTGATTCTTCCTTGATAATAAATCAAGGGAAAATAGTGAGATTAAATGGTTTGCCACAGTTGCCTGAAAGTTGGCAGCAGGAGTAGGAGTAAGACACAGATCAGTCTGAGTACCCCATGTGGGCATTGCTTCATGTGGAATGTGTTTCTTGCCGTGGACTTCTACAAAGGCATTATTTCTCTTTCAACTTGTTTATTCTGTCTGGCTTTCCCAGGCACTCTCTATCTCCTTATTTAGTCTTTCAGGTCTTGTAAATCCGATAGGCCAGTGAGAGAAGTATAAAGATTTTTAGGGAGCTGTGTCATTAGTGTGTTGGGCATTGAAGTTTTTCTTGAAGAAGGGATAGTGCAGAGAGCTGTAGCTTTATAGACTTCTTTGGCAGAGCAGACACCTGCTGTGTATCTAATCCCTTGGTTTTCACTACTCTAGGAGAAGGAACTTGTAAAGAAACGGGGTTAGCATTACAATCACATATTTTTGTTTCAGAACGTACAGTAGGAGCAGAAAGTTTGAGTAAGAACAACAGTTTGTAACAAGGTATGTTGGCCTGAAAAAAGTACAATCATTATGGTAACTTCAGCAGACTAGTCCCTGCATGAAGTCCTGAGGTGCAGAACCAACAATATATTTTTAGTGGTCTGATCAGTTTTTGAAATGTAAAATCTCTTAAAAATCTGCTTATACCAGTTTCTATGACAGCCCAGATCTGAATGTTGGCATTAGGGAGAGTAATGTTAGCATAGAAAAGCAATGGACTTCTTATAGAGATAAATAACAAACATGTGGATGTACTTAAACATGGGTTTTTGCAGAGCTTTGATTTCCATACCAAATGAAAATCACATGCTAGAATTTTTGTGCTTTGGAAAAACATTTATTTTTTTACTAAATCATATTTTAATCCATCAAAGCCTTTAAACTGAAGATATTTTTGAGTGTGGAACATCTTTTTTGATATTAAATTAAATCCTTAAAATGAGCATAATAGGAAATGCAATGGGCCTGTTTTACAGTGCTTTCATGAGCTAGCATTTCTGCTTATAAATACGTACCAGTTAATCCACATATAATATGAAAAAAAATTTTCTTGATAGGATTAAGATTAAAGCAGACCACATTTCCTATAAAATCTCAGAATTCAGATGTAGTTTTTGATATTTAGCATGTGCTGTTTGGTTTGAATGAGTGCAGTCTTTGCCAGATGTGACATATTAACTTGGCTAATATGAGTAATGAGTCTCCGTATATGTGCAAATAAGATTCATTAATGTTTATCTAACATATGGGAGATATTAAAATAATTAATCTAGGAAGAGTTAGAAAAACAAAGCAAGTGTAAGAATTCTAGTTGTTTAGTTGTCTTAAGCCCTAATATAATTTTATAACTACATGAGTAGATACTTCAGGTCCTCGTGACCTGTAATGCAACACATGATGGTTTGATATTAAAAACAAACAATCAAAAAAGCCCCAACAAAAACCAAACCAAAACACAATAAAAGGTCTTGTATTTCAAGGGGAAACTGGGTTGGAGGGTGCATGCCATTCTTGGATCACTTGGCAGGCTTTTCTCTGCCACAGGTCCAGCTTTAAATCTGATTGAGTTGCTCTAGTTATATTTATCATTAATGCCTACCCATGGCAGGATGCACCAGCTCTCAGTTATTCTTTCCAAGGAGGGGCCTGAACTGACACTATAAACTTGTGTTTCTGGCCACCTACATTGCTCTGTTTTCAGTCCCTCCAGCAGTAATACATTATGTTTCTTTTAAATACTAAACGTCTCCCCCCACAAAACAATTGTTGACCAGAGAAGCTGTTTTCGTTCCTTAGAGCTGTTTATTTCATATGTTCTACATTTGTGTATGTGGTGGCATAGGATAAAAGTGAGTCATCATCTTTTTGTGTACTTCAGTTTAGAAGGTGACCTGGTATGGCAACAGTGTCACCATCCTAATTTGAAGGACAAAACAATTTCAGTCATCTCTGATGTCAAGAATGTCTTTGTACAGTAGCTAAGTTAAATCTCCTTTCTTGAGTATATTGTGCATCATTCTGTTATAATAATAATGAGACAAATTTTATTAGTTTCCCAGTGTATAGGACTTATGATTTCTTAATATAGTGGATACCTTATGAGAAAGAAGAAAATACGGGATCTGTATAAAAATCTTCTAAATACTGAAAATATCTTGGAAAAGGCCAGGATGTTAGGTTAGAATTCCCCCTTATTGGAAGCAAATGACTAAACCTGGGATTTTACAGTTTCCTATAGTTTTACAGGCTACAATTGCCAGACCTGGTGAACTCTTACATCCTTGGGACTTCAAGCTCATCTTTCAAGAACTTCAGATTTTCCATTTGGATAAATTCTAAAGAAAGAAGACGCATTTGAGAGGCAAAAGGTTGATAGGTTAACAAAATAATAGTTAAACAGAGACTGGACACAACAGGATTTAAGGCAGGTGAATTGTATGGTCAGTGTGGTTGTTGGAGGTGTTAGTGTGCTATAGTTACATAATTTATCACATGAGTGTCATCATTGTGGTATATATATATGTGTACACATATGTATATATATGGGTGTGCTTGTATATGCACATGCATATACACGTGCCTACAAGAGCCCTGAAAAAGTTTTCGCGTACATGTTTTCATTAACTTGGAAATACAGGTTGTCCTTTAAGAATGGAGATGCAGAGCTTTATTGATTGCTTCTGTGAAAGGAAACAGGGACGCTTTTCTCTGTGCATAATCGCAAAGTAACATGCAGACAAGTTTCAGTGACTGAACAGCCACTGAGCTTGTCTAAGCTTGTAAGAGAATGAACTTCACTGGAGAGAATGTAGCTGGATTTGTATCTGCAGCGAGTCACTTCAGAAGCTTGTCCTGGCTTGATTGAAAATTCTCCCTCCCCGTTAGGTGGGCGGAGGGTTTTCTTTGCTGTTCAGTTTCTGTTTTCACCCATCTCGTGCTGCTTACTCACCAGCTGAACCTTGATGAGGTCCTGTAAAGGGAAGAAGTCCTAAGCAGTAGTATGTAAAAAATAAAAGGCTAGAGAGGAGATGCTGTTACTAGCATAATGAGAAAACTTATGGCACCCTTACTGTCAAAGTCTATTTTTACGTTGTTTATAAAATTAAATCAGATTTTATGATCAGATCAGAAACCAATATTGTGTAGAAGAGAAAAACAATTCCCCCTGTGTTTATCTTATGGCTTTTTAAAATATCTGTGTATATCAAAACACTACCATAAGTTGGGGCTAGTCAGGAAGTTTATCTTTAAATTTACAATATATTTATGTTGCATTTAAAAGGTGAAAAACTTATCTCAAATGTTGTTTAGCATAAATAGATGCTAAATATGAATTTGAAGCCAAAAAAAGTCACCTACATATTTTATCAGCAATCAAATTTTTAATACAAGTTACATACTTGAGCAGCTTCATTCATCCAGCTGAAGTCATTTCAGATGACCTTTCCCTCAGCAGCTTCTGTCTGAACAGAGTACTGTTCTGCTGTTAATTGTTTTGGACATAGTGTGTGAAAAATCTTAAGGGAGATGAATTTTGTTGTTCAGGGTTCACAGTACATAATTTTTCTTGCATGTTTACTGCTGGCTTGTCAGAGTATATGAAAGAATAAATTTCTCCCACAGATCAACTAATCATGAAAATAGTGTTGAGGTGTTTGATTGACATAGTGAAGCTGTTAATTTAGAGAATATCAAGATCAAATGGAAGCTACTGCAATTAGGAAGTGATTGTGTTCTCAGTTGAAATTTTTAATGCTGCATTTTTGATTTTTGGGTGGTTTTTTGCTGTCTCATGGGTGTATTAGTAAATTTCTATGATTTATTACATTTAAATACTTAATTTTCAACACGATTTCAGTTCAAATGTTAGTTTTTTATAATAGCTATTAACAAATTGATTAGAGAGAGTCACAGTATGTAAAATGTTTCTGTACTCTAAAGGGCTTTGGGGAACAAAGGATTTGGTCATTCTGAGGTTTTGGTGGTTTGCCTTTTTTTTGTTTTGTTTTTTTTTTCTTTTTTTTGGGGGGGGGTTGGTTTTTGTTTGTTTTGGGTGGTTTGTTTTTGTTTTTACAACTTCAGTTCAAAATATTGTGGTAGTAGGCTAAAATCTTCCTGCTCATTTCTCTGTGAATGGCTCCTTTTTGACATGCATGGAGGTTCCTTATCAATGTGTGGTGCTGTTCCGAGATTTATATGTATGAAGTTGTGTTCAATATATCATTTTATAATAAGACCTTCTTTGATACCATGGTGTGGTGCAAATGTTAGAGTTGGTGCTTTCATATCCGTAGTTCTTGAATGTTAATGGTTTGTTTTTTCTTGAAAGCCTTGTTTTTCACTTTTGTTCTCTCTATTGCTTTCTCTTTTTAACATCTACATTTAAGCATATGATACTGAGAGATGATACACAGATTTCTCATGTCCCTAAAATTGCAGACACAGGTATGGTGGTGAAGCAAGCTTGCTTAGTTAAGAAAATCTCTGGATACACCATGAAGTCCCTAAAGAAATTCAGCCATGAGGCAGTAATGGCAGTTTTCTTCCTTGGATGAGTTGAGCAATTTTCTCATGCCTTCAATACTTGTGACCCAGTGCTGAGGCTGCTGTTTTTTATTTTTTCATAAGCATGATCTACTCACTCATGTGCAACTGCTAAGGAGTAGTTGGCTCCAGGATTTGGCCTTTAGTTTCACCTGCACACTCAAGTGTCTGTAGCCTGATATTGACTTATTTCCATATTTAAGATTGCAGGAAACAAGAAAGCATAAGCCTCACATTAAAAACAGTGCTGAGCTGATAATGCAGCTCTTTGGTCTTGCTGAAGAGAAGTAGGGTAGATGCCATTAGCCAAGTCCTTGGGGATGCTTGTGAGCTGTTCATTCCAGTTGCCCCACTGACGTATAGAACTGCACCCCACAGACTGTGCAGGGAAGCAGTTTAGTTCTCTGTCCTGGAAGGGAGATTGCTTTACCTGAAGTTTTGGCAGAATTTTTTGTGGATTAGAAAATACTGGAGAAGGAGGGCAATTGATTCTAATTTATGTTAACAGTAGCAAAGAAAAATCCAATAAGCATACCTGCTTCCTTGGATTAGCCATACATATTACCTTGGATTTATCTCTCTTTTAGCTCAAAAACTTTTATTCCTACCACTATTTATTAAGAATATGACAGTTATCAGTGTTACAGAAACTAAAAGTAATGTGCATCTGTCTCAGATTGTTTTACTCTGCAGCCACTTGACAAAAGATAGATTGAAATGTATGCTGGAGCTAGTGCTTCTGTGAGCCAAGCAGGAAAATAAGGATTGTAATTTTCCCAAAATTTGAGAAACATCTTTTAGATCCAGTATGTTTCAATGGCCACAGTACAACATTCCCTTCCTGACAGCTAGCACTGATCATGCTGTTTTTGTGTGGCCAAAAGATGTGTTTGGACAATGGGATTCATAAACAAGCCATCCATGGCAGTTGCATCAGGGATGTAAATTTTTGGTTGGTTTTGGTGTTTTGTCTTTTTTTTTTTTTTTTTTTTTTTTTTTTTTTTTTTTTTTTTTTTTTTTTTTTTTTTAGATTGATGAACCCTTATGCTTTGTTATAAACAAGGGGGGTCTAGTGCAAAAGGAAGGGCTGGTGAACACATTAAGGTTCATGCTTTTAACAAAATGGGAAAAGATCCTGTTTTTCTTCCCTTGGCTGTTACAGCTCTTTCAGCAGTCTGATTGCCTTCCCATGTGACACTTTCACACTGCATTTCTAGGTCAATGGTGACACAACTAGCATGCTTGTGCCCAAATTGATCATCTCAGTCTGCTGTACTCCACATGGCTTTCACATCTATCTTTGCCATAGTCTGTGTTTGGATTTCAGAAGAGCCTGTCAGCTTTGCATTTCCTCAAGTCTTAAGAAACGGGCACGGCTCAGCAGGCACATGTTAACTTCTCATACATCTTCTCACTCATAGGAGTGAGCTTTGCAAATAGATCAGTGACGTGGGAAAAGTCGGTATAAAATCCGTGTCAGTAAGGGAGGTGACATGTTTGCTAAGATTATGAAAAGCTGGTCAGATTAATTCTTCCAGAGAACTACAAGTGTGGGACAGTAGTGTGCACCTCTTGGTGGGTGTTCTCTCAGTCTTTCTCCTTCATGTGGATGAAAAAAAACCAGCACAAATGGGTTCATGAGCATCATTTTTTTTTTAATTGACACAGTTATAACCAAAAGTGGTTCTCTGTTATAACTGAAGAGAATCAGAGACAAGTGGAGAGTGTCTACTGCAAGGGGTAGGACTGGTGAACAGCCTGTCTCTTCTGTTCCTCCTTTTTGTAGCAGTCTCTTGTGCATGAACACTGCTTCTCAAGGCATGACCACTTGGTCACTTGACAATTGACAATTCTTTGGTCGATGGACAGTTCCTTGGTGTTGTGTCCATACTGCTGCCCAACGAGTGTCACTGCTCTGTGGGGACACTGCAAGGCCCCTGCTCCCAGCCTGCTGGCACTCTGAGTGTGGCAGGAGGTGATGTGAGAGGCTGGGCACTTCTGCTTGTGCAGCTTTTGGAAGCATGGAAGGGTATCACTGCAGATCTCCTTGCTGGGGGCTTGGGCAGGCCTGGGACTATAATTCCAGGTGCTTAAAACCTGGGATTTTCTCAGCCAGAAACTGTGTATGGAGGGCAGCAAAGTTCCAGTGAGGTGGGTAAGAGGACAGGGGTGAAGGGCAGAGCTGGGAAAGACAGAAAAATTGCTGGCAGAGCTGGATTTGATGCTAAGCCTGGCAATAGCAGAGAGATGTGCTGTTGCACATCTCAGCTGTGTAATTTTCTGTTTTTCCTAAGACAGCTAGTTTTAAACAATGAATAATTTCTGAATTTAATTTTCTTGCACTTAGTTTCTCCTATGACTGCAAAGCTCCATAGATGATGATGATATTTTAAAAATTCTGTCAGTTTGCGAGTAAGAAAATATTTCTAATACAGCTCTCTTATGGCTAATGAAATAGCGGCTTACATGTGAGCTGGTATTGATGGCAGATTCAGTAATGACATGTGATTCAATTACTTTACTAGAGAGAGAAGCACTTAGACACAAATGTAAGATATTTCTGAAGCCAGGCGTCTGCTGGAGGTGATTGAAAATACACTATTTCTGCACATTTCTTCACATAATTACTATGGAAAATATTGTGGCACTGTAGTTAAAAGCAGACAGTTTTTAATGCTAAGAGCTGTAAAGGGAAGAGAATTCCCAAAGAGAAATGCTGTTCTATAATCCCATGCTAATCTCCCCAACAGAAAGCAGAAGAAGAAGAGCTTGTCCTCACACCTGATGGCACCCGGGAATTCCTGACATTTGAAGTTCCACTGAATGACTCTGGCTCAGCTGGGCTTGGTGTGAGTGTCAAAGGTAACCGGTCAAAAGAAAACCACGCCGATTTAGGAATCTTCGTCAAGTCCATTATTAATGGTGGAGCAGCATCTAAGGTAAGAGGGAACATCTGTGTACTTTGGTCGCCCTCAGTTTTTTGAGGCTGTTTTGAAAATGACCATAGATCGAAGAAGAGTGAGATTGCTCTGTAACTAGCTTTATCCAGTTATACCATCAGAGGTAACATTCAGATTTCTACTCACATGTTTGCACATCCCAAGATCTAAACAGCCCTGATAGCTTCTCGGGAAGGAACGAGTTGTCTCTGGTACAGTTCAATTAGTATGGTGTTTGAGCAAACAGGTTATGATAATAGCTTGCAGTGCAAATCTGTAATTGGAATAGACGTTTCCTACAGTGGCTGCAATGGAAGCTATTATTCCAGTGTTCATTTGCCCATAAACTCTTAGGACTAAGCATAGATGGTTGATTATTTTCTTTTGTTTTTCTTTTTTCCCCTCTCTTCAGCTTCTTTTGCGTTGGTTTCATAAAACCACGTCTAATTTTTCCTTTTCCAGGATGGCAGGCTTCGAGTGAACGATCAACTCATAGCAGTTAATGGAGAATCATTATTGGGAAAAACAAATCAAGATGCTATGGAAACATTAAGGAGGTCCATGTCCACTGAAGGAAACAAACGGGGAATGATTCAGCTTATTGTGGCGAGGCGAATAAGTAAATGCAATGAGGTAATAAGCTTTTGATGTCAGGACTGGGAGTTTTCACTTCTATGGTGTTTGTGTTTACAGGAGATGGCGTGTTTCCTCTGAGAACTGAAAAATAATATTTGAGAATTTAAAGAAAGAGAGAATTACAAAATGATCTGACTTCAGTGTTAGGCATGCTAACATTATTACTGATCAATAAAGTTTTTCTTTTGAGTATTTTTGTCAATGAGAAACAGGAAACACTGAATAAAACTATATTGATTTTGTAATTGGATCCCACTGTTAATGTTATTTTTTTTCTTTGAACTTTTTTATGTAGGTCTATTAAATCTTTCATTTATAGACTTCGTGTTAAATGATTTGTTTCTTTGTCACTTTCAGGTTTTTTTATTAAGCATAGAGCTCTTATATTTCATTACTATTTTTATCTAAGTGATTAAATGTTTCATGTAAATGTTCTTGGTTTTTTAAACTTGTTTTTTTAAACTTGTTACAAATAATTCTGTCGTTTTGGATTTTAACTGTGTTGTGCCTTAGCCTTAATTGCAGGTGAGTATAAAAT
This sequence comes from Empidonax traillii, assembly GCF_003031625.1. Taxonomy (NCBI): domain Eukaryota; kingdom Metazoa; phylum Chordata; class Aves; order Passeriformes; family Tyrannidae; genus Empidonax; species Empidonax traillii. The sequence goes on along the minus strand of NW_020955420.1, from coordinate 705,202 downwards.
ACTGATTTTGGGGTGAAGCAGTGATTCTTTTTCTGATTATTTGCAACTTCTGTCTTCTCCAGAGAAATGTTAATGTGTTGATGTTTTGAAACTTATTCATGATTTCTAATAGGTTAAATTTGATTTGATGTAAGTAATGCTATACAGTGAGAATACATGGACATATGATACTGAGAAGTACTGTAAATGCTGTGGAGGACTGAATTAGACTTCAACATGATTTTAACAAGTTGGACAAATGCACTGAGTTAAATAGGGTACGATTGAATGGTGGGTCAGAGAAGCATCTGTTCTTAAGACATCTAAAAGTCAATTCTTTCATTCTTGTTAAGACCAGTAAAGTCTTACTGAGAACATTGTTTCTTGATCATCATGCTTTGAAAATGACGTGCACAGGTTGGTTGGGTATCGCTGCTTCTGCCCAGGGGGAAAAAATAGTTTGTTTTTTAATGCATAAAACTGATCCTTAAAAATTTCTGTCCTCAATGTATTATAAAATAATTTTTGAAAAAGACACTAGCCTCTCTAAAGCTATTAAGCTCCTCTTGATTAACTGCTTATACACAGCTTTTGTAAATGTACATATTTTTACATATACACACTGCTAGAAAGCCAGCTTGGGTGCACATGGTATCTTATTTGGTGTTGAAGGAATTCTGATCTTTTTGTATGAGGTGATGTCCTGTTCTAGCCTTAAAAGAACTTGAACCTCAGACTGTCATTTAGACACTGTTCCTTATTTCTACCCAATTTCAGATGCATTTTGTATGTAACTTCATAAAAAGGGTGAAACATTTTAGACTATTCCTGTGTTTAGTATATTTTTTTCTAAAATGATGTAAATGATGTTTCCTTTTCTCCTGGTGAAAGTCTTCTAGATTGAATTTATCAAGACAGTGTTTGTAAACATGATGGAGAAAATCCAGCAGTGATGAAGCAAAGACATTTCTCCTTAAATCTGATAGAATTTTTGCTCCCTCAAGTTAAAAAGAGTTTGGTGCCCTATATCTGCTTGACATTTAGTATGATTTATTTGCAAAAACCGTGTGCCAGAAGCAGCACAGCAAAGTATGTGCTCCAAGATGAAAGAACTGACTTTGGAAGCAGATTTAGATACACTGAAATGTATCTGCACAAGGCAGGATGGGGAGCTCTGTCTGGGCCTCCTTTACAGTTTTTTGTGCATTTTCCCAACTCCTTCAGAAGCTGGTGAGATGAGCCATAATGACTGGGGAAAGTGATGATATGCCATTATTGCTCTAGTGATCATCTTTACAAAATAACTTTTGCAAGTAATTTTTCTCAGGAATTGTTGCTTTCATCACACTCATCCAAAGGAAATACGATGTCAATACTGTTTGCAGATTTTAATGTGATGAAAGGACAACCTCCATGGACATAAAACTGTTTACCTGCTGATCTGGCAGTATTCAAGAAGCCACTTTTCTGAAAGTCTTGCAACACCCAGATTTGAATGAGAGGAAAAGAGGGAATTTTTTTCTTGGCATTTTGCAATTAAACCCTAGTTCTTCCTTCAATAATGTGCCAGATTTAAACTTTAGATATAATTATGCTGATCTAATACTGATAAGCTGTGATAATGTTATTCCCATATCTTGCATGAACCCCATGTATGAGAATGGTATTCAGTCAGCTTAGTTCCTGAGTAATGACTGTGTGGACTGAGGCCTGGAGAGCAGCTCTGTGCAAGTGAGAATCACAGTGATATTCACTTTCCCATGGAGCAGCAACCACTGGCCGTGTCTGACAACCTTGGCTATATTATGCTTAATTCAGCAACACAGATTACTTTGACATGCTGATACACAAGTTGTCCCCTTAGAACGTTCCTGTAGCTGCCACCACCAAAGATTTTTAGTATTAGAACACAAAAGAAATTAGATTTGATTGGCAGCAAATTCAGAAGTTCTCAGATTTAAAGCAAAAGCATAAAAAGAGTAAACCGTATCTTAATAAATCCCACCTTTTACCACCATAGAACAGAATCACTTAGATTGGAAAAGACCTTTGAGATCATTGACTCCATCTATTAACCCAACACTGTCAAGTCCACCACTAAACTATGTCCTTAAGTACCGCATCAACACGTCTTTTGAAGACCTGCAGGATCAACCACAGGACTCAACCACTTCCCTGGGCATCTTGTTCCAAAGCTTGACCACACTTTCCATGAAGAAATTTTTCCTAATATCTAATGTAAACATCCCCTGGCACAACTTGAGGCCATTTCCTCTTGTCCTATCACTTCTTACTAGGGAGAAGAGATCGACTCCCACCTGTCTACAACCTCCTTTCAGGCAGTTGTAGAGAGTGATAAGGTCTCTCCTCAGACTCCTCTTTTCTCCAGGCTAAAAAACTCCAGCTCCTCAGAAATGGGAATTTACTGGTCTTATTAAAGCCAAAAAGAAATATTTACCTTTTGAGAAAGTATTTCCTTGGTGTTTTCTATGCTTTTCTCTTTTTGTTCTCCAAAGGAGTCACCATAAAATAACAGCAGCAACAAAAAAGGTGCTGTTCAGCTGATTTCTTTCCTTTGTTGATTCGGCATTGGATGTGCACACTTTATGGACAAAAATAGAGCTTTTTCTCTTGTTAGTCTGTCCCAACCATAGCTAAGCTGAACAGGCTCAGTTATATTCCCTTGTGTGCTTCACCACCAGCAGTTTTCATTCTGCTCTATCGCAGTGCATGGTCAGTCCTGTGCCATGGTTCAAGGTAAAGCGTGGCTCCCTGGGATTCCCAGCCCATGCCATGGAGCAGCTGCAAGTGTCTTGAAAGGGATATCTGTACACAGGGCGATAATACCAATGCAAAAGGCAATTATGCTGAACATCTGGATGATAAAACCAGTTGTTATCTAAATGATTAAAAAAATAACAGCAAAAAGAACAAAAAGAAAAAACAAGCCTTTTTTTTTTCTTGGCTTCGAGTGCAGTAATTGTTTTGCATTTACAAAGTGAAACAGGCCTCTTTTGCAATAGATAGGCTCTACAGTCTGCTTCTTTCTTCAGCTTAAGTGAGTTTGAGTTGGATTTTAAGAAAGTTAGTGGTATGGATACATTTCTTTTGTTTTTAATATTAATTTTCATAATCAGCCCTAAGAATTGCAAGAGAGGGAGAATTTACTTGATAGCATGGTTCTGCAGATTGTAATTTCTAGTGTTTCAATTGAGACTAGGATTTTCATGCACTTTTTGTATTTTGGCTGCTGTCTAGAAGAGAGGGACAGCTCAACCCCCTGTTGTCCTGCATTTAGAGAGGCAGGCAGAGGTGCTTCTGATCTGCTGCAGAGGAGCTGTCTTTTTGTCAGAAAGCTTTCTTTGGCTTCTTGAACATGAAACTGTTTCAAAACTTTGTGAATTGACCCCTTATACTCCATGCCAGCATCTTTCTCAAAACAGCTTCACAAGTTCTCATGTTGTAGACTAAACCTCCAGAGCAATTATAGTAACAATAAAATGTACATTAACACCCTAATAGTATTATCTTGTCTTCAGAGAGGCAGGGAGGAGATAATTTATATCAAAAACACTTCCATAACTGTAAACTCGAAAGAGACCACAAACTTCCCAGAAGGTAAAGAGAGTTTTATGCTGTTGCGGTTTTGCTGAACTGAAGATTTGCCTGTAGAAAGAATTTTCATTGACTCACCAGGAGATAGCGTGTAATCCATCCAGGTTTTCAAGTGAATTATCTTGTAGTAAATATTGATATAAGCATGGAGTGAGTGGTAGTTATGAATGAACTCCAAGCCAAAGCTGTGTATCTGAGTTTTTCTCCTGTTTGCAATATGTCTGTACAAAGTATGGCAGTATACTTAATTCTGTAAGCTGCACTACTGCAAACCTTCCAAAACTTTGTTTCATATCTCAGCCACTCCAGACAAAATCACACAGTTGTTAGATTAGTGTAATAAAAACATTTAATTTGGTGTTTGGCTAAATCTAAGATTCCCTTGCCCCCCTTTCAAAAAAGTTAAATATGCTGTGTTTTCAGCTTTCAACCTTGTATGTTGACTTGACAACTTTCCTTCGTAAGCACGGAGAGACTCCTGAAGATACATTTTCAAAGCTGGTCAAACAGTGGCAAAAAAAAGGAGAAAATAATAATATTGACAATACTCATATACAGGCGGTATTTAACATCTCAATTTTCAGAAGAGATGGCCATCAGGTTTTAGATCTTTTACTCAGGGTTGACATTTTTTAAATTGCTCAGATTTAAAGAGAAACACTTGAGCTGCTTGTTCTGTGTTCTGTTAATTAGTGATATTATTATGATTAGCCTGTATGGGCAAACAGCTGCCGGCAGTACCGCCAGAAAGCGTTCACAGCATTCAGGCATGACTGTCAGGCAGATCCGTGCAGCTGGTGGCTATGTGCTGATTCAAGAAAATAAAGGTAATTGTTACTTTTGGAATCCTGTGCTTTTCAGTCCTGCAACATGGACAGCTTAGAGGCACAGATTGCTGGTCTGCACTCTGTTCATGTCACATCCAGGCAACGCTTGTCTGCCATAAAGAGAGAAAGCATCATCATTTTCCTCTAAATGAGAAATTTCAAGGGTTTTTCTTGTCTCTCTCTCTCTCTTCTCTTTTTTTTTTTTCTTTTTTGACAGAATGAATGTCTTGCCAAACCTTCCTGAAGGTTTGTAAATAATTTGCAGATTCCCAAATTTCTTCATGTATGCCTGTTCATCTTTTGCTCCAGTTGAAAATGAGCAAACCAATAAACAGAGAAACACTCGTGATTCCAGGCCATATAAGGACCTCATCAACTGTTTAAATAAATTGACTGGTAGACAGATCAGTGAGAGGGATTTTTCAAATTATTGGTTTCATTATAAAATAAACAAGCAAGCATATTTTTTTTCCAAGTATGTGTGGAAGTATAAAATATTCAGCATCATTTTTTCCTGCATGCATTACCTAGTTACCTACTTTGAAATTTATATGACAGGTTTGTCTTTTTCTTTCTCACTAGATTAGTCTTGTGCCTATCTTTTTGAATTTAACTATCAAAGAGACTTTAGCATCTTCTCCAAACACAGTGATTTCACTGTTTACTCTCATCTCCAACTCATTGATAAAGCTGTTTATCAGCCTAAACTGTTCTGAGATCAGATTCCTGGGTAAATCTACAACTCTTCTCCATCCAGAAGATCAAACTTTGTGCCCAATCCTTTAGCCAGTTTTCAACCCAGAAAATGAAAACTTGGTCCAGTCCTGTGAAAACTTAGTTTCTCTAATGCCTTTGATATGAAGCCTTAATATAGACTTTTTAAAAATGCAAATTTATTATGTCCGTTTCATTGCCTGAAAGCTCAGGAAGTCAAGATTTCCTCATGGACTTCTGCTTTCTCTGTGGATCCATGTCTGTTGCGCTCAGTGATCTTACTCTTTGTTGTAGATGCCCTCATTTTATTTGGAAGGAGATCAGATGCCTGGTCTGTAGTTCCTAAGATCCCCTCTAGATATCCAGGCAGCTGCCAGTCTCTGGCACCACGGCCATTTGTAAGAGTCTGTTGAAAGTTTTGACCAGCCAGTTATGCATCTTCATATTTGAGTTTCTTCAGAGCCTGGGGAGGATGCCATTCAACCTGGGTGACATGTAAGCTTTTCACCTACCCATTTAGTCTAATGTAGTTTCATCTGGCTGATCTCACTCTTCTCCTTGTTTACTGCAAGAATAGGATCAGGTGTGGAAATCTCCCCAGCATCTTCAGCAGTAAAGAATGAAGCACAGAGATCACTGAACTTCCTTCCTGCACACTTGTCCCTTGGTACACCTTTTGCTCTTGCCATCAAGGGGTCCATCTGTGTACCTTCTTGTGTCTGATGTCCTTGGTGAACATTTTACCTGCAGTGTGAGCATCTTCTGAAGGATGCTGCTTGAATCCTGCCTTAGGTGATAAGAAAATATGTACATAGATTTCTATTTTGTAGTCTTTTGTGTCTTCTGTTCTGCCCTTCTGTCTGTATCCATTAATTTTGATTTACCTTTTTCTCCTTTATCTGTTTTCTATCCTTGTATCAATTTACAAGTTCCACCTTGGCCCAGGTTCCTCCCAATAAGCTACCATCTAACTAAATTTTGCAAAGCTGTGGGGGCTCTGTCATAGCATTCTGAAAGTATTTTTTTGTCTTCTGCTTGTTTTTTAACATTGCCAGAAGAAGAATGCAATATTTCTTATAAACACTGTACTAAATTTACATATACTAGTGCAGGATTGTCCATGTAAGTCAAACCTGACCCTTTTACTGGCTATTTACCTATATTTTAGCATCTGGCAAAGCCTGTCCCTCAAGCAGGATCCCAACATGGGTGGTAACAAAGAGAACTATATTTAATATTGATAGTAGTATTTTTAAAGTATCTCTGTTTTAAAAGGAAAGTGAATCATTTTGGACATCTTAACCACAGTACACAGATAAGAAAGGAAAAAAAGACAGCCTGGAAAATAATTCTGTGTGGCAGAAAGGGCTTCAGTACCCTGGGTGCAGTGTAATATAGCAAATTTTTATACTGCTGTCTTTAAAATCCATAATACTTGCATGCCTATATTTGGATAATTTACTTTCTGAAGGAAAAAGGGAGTCTGATTCTTGTTTCTTAAAAAAAAAAAAAAAGTTTATGTTTTGAATATTTTGGCAGTCTTCTTGTGCATAAACTTTTTTTCATATTTATGTGCATAACTTCAGATAGGATGGATGGTAGTGTTTAAGTAAAAAGGAATGCATTATTTCTCCTTTTATCATCTAGATAAACAGCAGCTGGGCTAGTTAGTACAGACAGTGCTTTAGCAAACAGCTGGTTCTTATCTGAATGACAAAGGGCCAGGGTAGAGACCTTTTTTACTTAAAAAAAAAAAAAATCTTGTTTCTATTTTTATTTTTAAGAGAATGGAGAGGAAAGGAGCTACAGGGAATCTGTAGCATGGGAGGTTTTATTGCATTTTTAGGAATATGATCATTTATTGTAGATCAGTGTTAGGATCCAGAGGGAGAACTCTCTCTTTTCATTCTAGAGGGAAGGGTCAGGGGGCTCTTACCAGTCAATTTCTATTAATACCTGATGGGAGTAAGAAACAGACTGATCCAAACTCTTCTCAGGGCTGCCCAGTGGCATGACAAGAAGCAACAGGAACAAATAGAAATACAAGAAATTTCTATATACATAAGATTAGAATTTTCTTAGAGGTGAAACACTGGCACAGCTTGCCCTTGCTGACCTTGCTTTGAGCAAGAGTTTGGACTAGATAATTCCCAGTGGTTTTGTCCAACCTCAGTTGGTCTGTGATTCTGAACTGTCACACCAAGGAGCGTTCCAGCTAGGAGCAGCTATTGATGGGAGTCAGTTGCTGTCTGTATTTCTTTTCTTGCTAGGCCTTTAATGAAGTCAGGAATTTGTACACCTTTGTTTATATTACCTACTCTTTTATCAGTTAAGGAAATTAAATGATACCTGATAGCACTGACACTGCCTAAGACAAGGAACTAGAATATGTAATTCAAGCTCTTTACTAGAAATGCATCAGGAAGAACAAGTCTATTTGAACTGCAGTCTTGCTTTGGACTGTTGGTCTCTTTGTCTTACCCACAGCACAGTTTCCAAATTCTATGGATTTTTTTCTTACACAAACTTTCTGTTAACAGCGTAAGGAAAACACTGGTTTTTTAATGAAAGCCAGTTATGCAATTTTTGTTATTTTAAAAAAGGCATGTAACTTTTGTAAAATATTTGTGTAGTTGACTGTTGATTCCTTTGTTTAAACCCATCTTTTGAGAGGCTAATTAGAAATGGAAAAAGTTTTCCCCATAGAAATTTTAAAATATGTGACTTGTTTTACAAAACACAGCCATCTAAACACAACACTTGTTTTATTTCTTTTATCTACCCTGTACTTTATTACCAGGAGTAATTTTATTCACCAGGAGTGAATTTCTATGTATTTCTCTGATTCTTATCAGTATCTTTCTGAAAATCTCTTGAGATCTTTCTACAAATGAGTTTGAAAGTTGATGGGTTGTCACATAAAGGACTGTGTGATATGGCTCACTAAAAGCTGGACACTTGTTACATAAAGTCATCAATATAGCACTGGGAAAATAAATCCCAAAGCACTTTGATATTTTCACACCTTATTTAAAGGCAGCGAAATAAAGGTTAGTTCATAATTTAATACCTGTATCATGCAAGTTTAAGCTTTCAAGCAATTTAATGTTGCTATCCTCTTTTTTTCTTAGTGTTTCAGAATTTTAACATTTCTCTTCAGCTTTGCCTTAGATTCCTGTATAACAGAGGCTACAAATATTGTTTAATTTACTTTTAAGTAAAGCTGTCAGTTGTAATCTGCAATTTAAAAAAACTAATAGAACAAATCCTCATTTCACAATTTAAACCTTATTGAGTCTAATTCACTTGCACTGCAAGTTTATTATTCTCCTACAGCTTGACGTGCCTCCAATTGTAATTGTGTTGACCCTCCGATGCAGTAAATCTCCCCAGTGCTTATCAAACTGGGAGAGATAAGTCTACAATTTGGAACTTCATTAAATATCTCATTTATATTAAACAGATGATGGCTTTGAAACAGAAATAATAATTTTTACAGAGTCTGCAACCTCCCAGTCGCAGTCTCTTGGACTGTAGCGTGGCGTTTCGCAAACCTCCACCTCTCTGTGTACCAGGCACCACGCCAGCTCCCGGATGTCAGAAGTCGTCAGTCCATCAGGCTGACTTCAAAGCCTTTGCTGTGGAGGCTGTAGCCAAGTGCTTTATAGCCCTTGAAGCAGATTTTTAAAGTTTTTCATAGCATACATTTCTTAGTCATCTGGGAATTGCGGGTGGACTGATTAATAATAGGCAGCTGTTTCAAGAAGGAAAAAAACAACCAACAAACATGTTGCTTGTTACTGTAATTCCCGAAACTAGGAACTACTCCTCTCATGCTCATTTGAAGACTAGTACTTGGAATAAAAATTCCCGGTGGCTTCAAATAGTTTGCAGTGTGCTCAGTTTCTTGCAGTGCCTGGTCCCCACTGTATTTCAATACATATGAAATGAATGCCATGGGATTTGTGTTAGGACATTGATTTCGAAATTTAACTATATGCTTCAATATGAAAAGGTGTGTTGGTGAGAAGAGCTAATGCTTTGATATGTGAGTTCATATTACTTTCCTGCAAATTACATCTATTTTTATAGTATTTGTTTATTTTTAATAGAGCTGAATTCAGTTCACAATATTTAGGTGAACTGGTGTAATGGTCTTGGCGAAGCACCTTGGTCGCATTATTGAGAGCCCAGCAGGCTGCTGGAGCCCAGGTGCACTGAGAGGTTTAGGGGCAGGAAGGCTGCATGGTGTGAAGACTGGGACACAGTGTGGAGAGTCTCTTGTCTCTACAGGGAGCAACTGGGCCCTGGCAAATTGGGCATCCACACTGACCTGTGAGTGCACAGGTGCTCGATCTCCTTGTTCCCAGGAGCTGCGTTGATAGTGGAGCTGCCTGTGCCTGATGGGGTGGCTAAACCCAGCTAGTTGATATCAAATTGTTCTCTTTGCCTCACATGGATGCTGCTTTCCCCTGAGCTCTCATTCTCTGTGGCTCACTAAGGAAAACTAGACTTTTTCCTCTCTTTTTGAAACATCTGATAGGTATATGTAGGAAGGCCAACTTCAGCAAGCAAAGGCTGAGCTGGGAAGTCACTCAGGGAAATCTTCTGAAGGAGAGCAGTTGGGGCAGGCAGGGGGCTCTATGTGCAGTGTTCTTCCCTGTGACGTGGCCAAGCAGTCCATCTCCATTGCTTCTTCCACCACGTACCTCATCTTGTCTTGTGATGGCCTGGAGAGCCTGGCTGCAGTTGTGGTGGACAGTTCCAGGGGTTTGAGGACTGGGGTGGAGGGCACCCCTGGTCTTGCCATTTCTACTCTTTGGATGCTGCAGCCAGGGATCAGGGAAGTATCCAAGCTTAATGAAGCAGGTGAGCTGTCTTTACTCTCCAGGCAGGAAAGACAGAGCAAAGAACTCAAGTAGAAAAAGAAAGGTTACAGTGAAGTCTGACAACTTTATGTTTTTCTTTCTCTCCTAACTACGAAACTTTTGAGTGTTTCTGCATTGGTTACTAATATGAGTATTTGGTTTTCCTGGGGTTTCCATGATGATTGCATTTGAAAGTGAGTTGCATCTCTTTGGCACCAGCAGTCCAATTCCAAATGGGAGTTTGTGTTCCGTGGTTCTGACCAGGACCTCGTTGTGTCCAGCTGTCACTGTGGGGAAGTGGCTCAGCTGTCTGCCGATGGTATTGAAAACAGCCCAAACTGTCTGTTTAAGAAATTGTGCAACAAGAAGGCACCAAAACGCAATGGGGTTTTTTCACCAATTTTCTGCTGAAGGATTTGAAATTTGACAGGGCACCATGGGGGGTGCAGTGTAAAGGGGTTAGAAACTTGGTCATTAAGCAGAGCTGTCATTGCAAATTATCTTTGTCCAGGGTGAGAAGTTCTACCTCATTTGGTGCTCAGACAGGTCTAGGCCTTAGGCAATTTGTTACAGTTCCCCCATGCGGCTAAGTGGACCCCGGGTGCTAATTTTCCCCTCTCTGTGCAGTTGGAATCACCTGGGAGCCCCTCCGGGCCAGAGCTGCCCATAGAGACTCTGCTGGATGACCGGGAGCGGAGGATTTCCCACTCCCTCTACAGCGGCATTGAGGGTCTCAGCGAATCGCCCACAAAGAACGTGGCGTTGAGTAGGATAATGGGTGAGTCAAAGCAGCTCTGCTAAGCAGGGCGTGTTTTTATTCCTCTCTGTGATTCACTGAAGGGAAATTAATGCATTATGCGGGAATCAGGGAACATGGAGGTTGTGATGATCAACTTAAAATGTGCCTTCAAATTGTTCCACACAAGCCTTCTGGATAGTTAATGTGAGAGAAAGTAAAGTGGAATTCAAAGTGAGTTTCGTATCCTGTGGCAGGTGATAGAATGAATAGCAGTAGTATTTAACACGGTTTTTCAATGTCTGGTTTGCAACAATAAATTATTGGTTGTTCTAGGCTCCATGTCGAGTCTTCAATCACATCAAAGTCAGTGACTCATGGGAATTTATGATTTTTTTCCCAACATTTCTTTTCCTTTGTTTCAGTCCTACTAAACCACAAAAATAAATAAATAAGGCAAACCTGCATCCATTTATGCTTATTAGGGCATTTCATTAATTTGTTTGAATTTTTGCTTTGCAGGATAGCAATTTTAAAGCCTCATAACTAATTTTAAGCATCCCTTGTGTAGATTCTGTGCCATACCATCTGCATGGTCCCAGTGGATAATGAGGTTATTAGCGGTTGCTCTGCAGCAATTCAACTTCCGATATACAGAGCTAGGTAATAAAGACTTGCCTTGCCACAGGAGTGGCTGGATTTACTGACTAGGATGGGATTAGTTTGAAAGGATTTTCAAATTTAAACACAAAAAGCAGCTTGGTGAAAATAGCACCTGACAGAAGACGCAGCAGTTGTTTGCTTGAGTTGCAAGTTTTAAACAGAAGATGTGGCCCTTAAATCTGGGAGTTTTTTTAGTGTCTTACATACACAGAATATATTAGAAAATGCTGCTATAGACTTGATATGATGCAAGGCTGAACTTACTTTTTAATTGCTTTAGATTGATTTTCAGCCTCAGAAAATTTAAAGTCTACCACTTAGGCTTTTTCCAGTAAATAGTTTGTGTATATTTTTCACCCTGTTTTGGGGGTTCTTTTTTTTTAATTTTTGTATTTTGGGGTTTGCATTTTCTTTGTGGCAACAGAATAAGACTGCTGCTAAACCCTCTGAAAATCCACAGGTTTGTTGTTTAGGTTTAATGATTTTCTTTCATTAAGTCTTCTGTCTTTTTTTTTGTGTGTGTGTTTGGGCAACAATAATTGGAAACAAATATTCTGTTCTATTGCATTTCATTTTGTGCAGCTTGGAAGAAAAATTGTGTACATGAAAATCAAGGAAGCGTGAAACCTTGTCACCCAAAGTCATATGCTCTTAAAGAGAAACACTTAGAAAAAAACCTATTTATTTGTCAACAAATTTAAGGAGTGATAAAATAATATGGAGTCTTCAGTATTACCATAGAAAGAATTAGTTCTTGTGTTGTCAAGGCTTTAGATAAAGCATTTGTAAAGCAATACCTTCTGCTTTTTCCATCAGTGCTGCAGAGGATTTACACACAGAGCTCATATAAGCGTTAACAAGTTATCGCTTAAACACCTTGTCCATTGATGGGAGAAGAAACTCAGAGAGTCTGTGTGCATGTGTGTCAGCAATGCAGTTTACTTCCACATCAAAGGAACACAGAACTTGCCATGCCAAATTGAACTAGTAGTTCATCAGTCTGGTATCATCTCTTTAGCAGTAGCGAGTAACTGATGTTTCAACAAAAGAAAAAAAAGTCTTTCCAAAGCTTTTGAAACCTAATGCTTTTAGATACCTCTGCATTGTAAACATAGGGGAAAAAAAATCCATCCTACATTTTCTAAGTTTTTTATAACCTGAAGATCAAGTTTTGATTTCCTGTGAATCGAGATTTTTCCGTATTGTTTTCAGGAACTAGGAACTATGTAGAAAACTGGTTGGTTGCGACTTAAATCCATTGAGGCTTTAGTGCAAGCACATGGAAATCAAATTGAGCCTGAACCCCATAGTAAATGTGATCTAGTGGAGCATAGCTGAAAAGTGGTCTTGCCAGAACTGACTGGGCTGTTCCCTTCTGCAGCTTCACAGAGCTGTATAAGCCTAGTTTTTAGGGAACAGTCAGTTTTCTAATAAATTTTTTCTGAATTAATCAGTACCGCTAAGTTAAAACTGCAGTGTTCACAACCTTCGGTGTTATTATTGCATGCAAGTTTTCTTGCAGTGGCAGATGACAGAAAGATGACAGAAAGCCTGTTGCAAGAGAGAGATTCAGTTGCTTGTTTCAGAATAGCTAATGTTTATGAGACCCAATCATTTATTATGCAGTGGAATTCCTATCCTTTTAAAATTGATAATGAGAAAAAACTCAGGGCTTTTTTTATTTTCTTGAGAAAATGTGTCACATGACTCTTCCAGAGTTTTTTCCTCTCTTGAAAATTGGCCTAAAAGTGGGAATTACTCCTAAGAACAATCTGGCTGAGGAAGACAGGAGGTCTGTACCTTCCCTGACCATGAAAACAAGCCAAAAGGAGTGCTTTGTGCAGTGCTGATTCCCTTGAGGGTTCTCCTCATATCAAGGAGCCCTCTGACTTGTGGTCTCTCTGAATCAACTGATGTCTTTTTATTTACCCCTCAATGGGTTTGACTATGTAAACTTTTAGTACTCTCAGTACTTATTAGTGAGGAGGTCACAACTTGTTTCATGGGTGAAGGAGTAGATCATTCTGCTGCTTTTGCTATTGGATAAAATTGATGGGTTTGAGTCTTTGCTAAGCTAGTCTATTCAAAAACAATAATCTCAAAGTCTAGAAAATACCTGCCGTTTTTAGTCATTACTTAAAGTTGGAAGGAAGCTTTTAAGAGAGTTTTCTTTTAAATGCACTAATGTAATTTTCAGGAAAGGTATTTAAGACAATTTCCTTGCTCTTTCAATCCATAACTGGCAGCAAGAACTGGTTGTCAGAGCCTTGCTGTGAGAGTAAGAATAAAATACCAATTTTACAACATGATTTAAATTATGTAAAATAATGTTTGCTTACTGCAAAAAGGCTACATGAATCTTTTAATGTTTCTGACGATTCTTATGTTGATCTACTTTTTTAGATGATTATTGCTATTATAGATTTTGTTACACTTTTTCATTTGATAATATTTCTGTGAAAATTTCGGATGGAGAAAAGATATAACTTTCTGTATTCAGGGAAATTTTTTTTTTGTTTTTGATGAGGCTTTTTTATTTATACAAATTAGGTCTTTTAAGAATTAGATGGCTGTATTAAACCCTTCTGTTTGTTTATTTTAATATTTTCAGGTTGCATGCTGTTAGCACATTCAGAATAACAACTGTGTTATACTGATTTGCTTGACTCTATAATTAAAAATTCAAGTCTCTTCTTTTGATACACCTTTCTTGTATATCATGCATTATGCTCCTGAGTTTTGCAATACACAAACACATAGCTCCTGTCTATAATAAATTATTCTTATACAACAAACAGCTTAGTACAAAGTCCTCTTTCATCTCTTTCTTCTAGTTGCTTATATATTTTTTATGAACGTGGTGAGTTTTGTTGCTAACGATGACTAAACAGAAGTTAGTTATCAGGGGGTGCACAGAATAACAATTGCTTGCACTGAATCTGCCTTTCATCCTGAAGGATCCCCCAGAAATTTGATGGTTCCTGCACAACAAGAAATACTTTGTTCTCTACATAAATAATTGCTGTCTTAAGGACAGAATCAGGAGGAAGCACTACTGACAAAAATGTAGTTAGAGTTGTAGAGTGTGTGTGTCACTGAAATGAAAATAACCCTTTACAATTAGAATGTAGTTCCTTGGCCAGGAATCTCATCACAGTGTGATGCTCTGATACAACAGTTGACAGATCCAAGGCCTGGATACAGTGGAAAAATTCTTGTCCTTAGACATTCCCCAGGCGTCTGTTGTACAATTTGTCTGAATTCCACAGTATCAAAATGCTCATGAGTCATTCATAAAGGAATACTGAGTTTTGAACATAGAGTGAGAATGTTCAACAGATTTTGTAGACCATACTTTAAAGAAAATGCAATAGCAAAAGCACAGGGATCAAGCCAGATAGGGTTTTATGACAGTGAAGTGGCAGTATGGGAGCCAAGTTATCCCAGCAAACTTATTAACTTCAGGGAATTTCAAGATTTGAAAGGACCCAAAACAGTTTAGTTCTTCTTGAATACACCTGCTGTTCATTTTATGTACTGTGTATGCTCAGGGGTTTTTTTGAGTGCTTTATGTTGGTGGTTTAATTCAGGTCCAGACTATCTTCTGGTCTATTATAGACATATAATAGGTTTGAAGTGTTGCCGTTTGGCATGTTTTAACTTCTAAGGTGAAAATCTTCATGGACCTGGAGACCAACTATTTGGTACTGGAGCTCTGAGACTTCCTTTTTTGCACAGGCAGATGGGAACCCTTCTTATCCCATAGTTTGGTGTGGTCTGCTATGCTTCTTTAGATTGGTAACTTGTCCAAGAAATTTGAGCATCATTGCCCTAAGATGAGACACACTTGAAAGGGAGAATGTGTTTCCTTTCTCAGTACACTGTCCAAAATACTTTATATTATTACAGATTACCTCACTGAACTTGAATTAATATATGCAAAACTGGACTTGAAATGTATTCAGAGTCTAAATTTTATAGTACTTTTCTAGCCTGAGGGAAAATTATTGCCTTGAAGAGGTTTGCAGACAGCTTGGGCAATGCCTTAGATTTGTAGATCAGTCAAATATACTGATGATTACTGGGTTTGAAGTTTCTTTGATGTTTCCTTGTAACATTTCTCACAACACTTGCAGAGTTAATTCTCCAGGGATGTTTTCTGTCCACTTCAGCTGAGTTCTCCACAAAGGATGTATTGAGTCCATTGCTGAGGTTTGTCTAGCCATCTGCTGGAGGTGAAGCCTTTCACCTGTTTTTAGCTTCATTTGCAATGAAAAGCATAGGCACGTCAGATGGGTTTTCTCCTAAATTCCAAAGCAACTATTAAAATGTCAGTCTTCACCCTTGTCAGATATCAAGAAGGGTAGTGAAAAGTTAAGAATGTTACTGAATGACTGTAGCCTCTCACATGGGAAGTTCAATCTGCTGAATGCCATAAGGTTATACCTTTTCACAATCAATTCTTTGGGGACGTTATTAACTACAGAGTTAACAGTCTTGTAGGCATTATGTTTGGAAAGAAGTACATTACCAGGCTAAACGTTAATCTGTCCATCAAAGGAACTATTACTGGGCAGAATCAGCTGTTATGCAAACTGCATACATTCATCTCAGTTTGACAATGATGAGACATTCACTGTGCAGTACCTTTTTCTTCCAGCCACTTTTTCAGCCTTCTTTAATGATCTCTTTTAAAGCCAGTTTTCCCCTTTTTGGAAAACTGCACAATATGTATTATCTAGTTCAGTGAGGACCTTAGCTAGCTCTTTAAAAGTAAAGTTTTAGTTTTTGGTTTGTTTTGTAATAATTGCATGCAAGGGTAATGATGGTAACTGAAACCTTTCCAGAAAAGGGGAATCATTGTTTTCCCCTAATTCTACACAAGTTTTCCATATCTATAGGAAAAATAAAGGATAGAAATAGTTGATGTGTCCATGGAAGCAATTTAGGTTATGGAAATAGAAGTTTTACAATACATTACTCTGGTGCATCATAGTTTTAGAATAATTTACAGCTTATTGCCAGATTAATGGTTGACTAAGCTAGTATGTTTCTCCTCATGAGATGTGACAATTTACTAATTGTTTTAGTAAGGTCATATAGTTTTTTAACTTCTCTCACAAATTAACCCAATGAAGTCTGACACTGAGCAAAGACTAATGCAGAGTCTTTATGATGTCCCTTTCCTGTATGTGATAGTTCTAGTTTAAGCATTTTAGCAACAGTGTTAAAACTTATTTGAATCTAGTAGTAATAGAATTTGGTAATTTTTTTCCAAGTTTTGCATGTGTTGACTTCCCAGCAGCAGTTGAACAGTTTCTAATTTCATGAGGGCAAGACTGACCAGAAGAAATGATGAGCTCTATTAGACCTTGTTGAACTCATTCTTTGTGTCTACTAAATGATGTGATGCAAGAGGAACTACAGTCTTAGAGGAGAGGTACAGTTCCTCAGGCAGGATCTGAGACAATGGGCACAGACAGAAACGTGAGGTTCCCTCTGAACATTTTCTACTGTAAGGATGACCACGCACTGGCACAGAGTGCCCAGGGAGGTGGTAGAGGAGAAGTGCTCAAAAGCAATTTGACTGGGGTCCTGGGCAACTAGCAGTAGGTGTCTTTGCTTGAGCAGGAAGGGTTGGACCAGATGAGAGGTCCCTTTCACACCTCAGCTCTTCTGTGACACTGTGGTCTTCTTCCAGTAGGCCACAGATACAACTGGTGTGCATTACTCTTCAGACCTCTGTATAGGAAGATAAGTATAAACTGAGATATAGTTAATTTTGTTGTCTGCATTGTGTCACTCTTATCAGTTGCACTGCAGTTTGACGTGACCTTTGATCAGCTGTGATTATATATTTTTCAAGGCATTCTCTGCACTCTCTGCCAATATTTAGTTTTGGGGGTTTTCTCCTTTTTTTTTTTCAGGTAAATATCAGCTGTCTCCAACGGTGAACATGCCTCAAGATGACACTGTCATTATTGAAGATGACAGGCTGTCAGTCCTTCCTCCTCATCTATCTGACCAGTCATCATCCAGCTCCCATGATGATGTTGGGTTTGGCACTGTTGATACTGGTGGATGGGCTAAAGCTGCAATTAGTGAGTCAACAGACTGGTAAGAGCATGGTTTGGTGGAAGAAAAAAAGAGATAGCTGTGATTGCATCCTTTCCTTTAGTTACACTTTTAGTTATTGCTAATATTACTTTTTTTTCATCACATTTGTATTTTACTGTTTTCAAACTGGTAATTGTCCCTGTTTCAGGAAGTCTTCACAAATACTTCTGGTTGCAGTGTTGTGCTGTGTTAAAGCATATTTTTGGAAATGTTACTAAGAAAAAATCGGTATATAGCTGTATTGATGATTTAATATTGATTTAATTGATAACTGAGCTAGCTTTTGTCAAAAAAAATTTACAAAATTTAAACACTTGAGTTTATGAAAGAGTGATTGGAAATTTTAATTTATAAACCTCATGGTAAATATTTCTAAGTCTATAAAACAAACATTTTATTTTTATTTTGCATTATATCTCTAGAAGCTTTTAAATACTTCTGTATACTTCATTGCTTTTCCTAATAATGTACAGTACTTTTAAAATCTGCTTAGAGGTCAAAGCAGATGTTTATTTTTCCTTAGTGTTAATGCTTGTGTGAAAAGAACTAGTTTTCTTCATTATGTGTGACCAAATACCATTTATATTGTTATATGATTTGCAAAGACAATGTACAGTAATAGCTCTACATTTAAATATTTGGAAAGTAATAGTTGTGCATTTAAAACTATGGATAGTAACTTCTTATGTTTAATCCATAGTAAAAATATTTTTAGGGAATCTTAGGTCGACTCTTCCATTACTTTAATACATTTTAATAAAAGAGTCTTAATGAGAAATGCATTGAGCTCCACTATTTATTTGCTTAGGTTTCTGGCAAAGAAATACTTTTTTTTGGTTAGTTAGTACAATTAATACAGATCTAAGATTTAATTTGCAAGTCCTGTAATTATCTGTATTAATAGCAAAATTAATAGCAAAATGAAAGCCCACCCCTGAACACTACCACTTCTTGAAACTAGATAATTACCATGAATGGTGTGAAGTATATGAATTTTCTTATTTTTCTCATCCCTTGAGCCTGTTATGAGTGTGTCAGCAATATCTTAATAAAACAGCAGTAGCACCTGCCAGCTGATATGCACCTGTCAGCTGCTTCTTTGCTTTATACTAGTTTATTTCATCTTATACCCGGGAACTGAGTTCCATATTTTAAGCACTGTTTTAATGATTGCATAAAAAGGTAACTTTTTCATCCTCATTTGCCTTTTTTTTTTTTTTTTTTTTAAATGTTGCAGTTCTTCTCGTGGACAACTCATACCTGTAATTTGGGCCCATGAAAAGTCCATTTGACTTTTGCAAAAACTTTTAGAGCTGAGTATCTGAAACATTTAAATAGAATAGTACTGAAGCCTGCACATAATAGCTTATTGCTGAGGGTGGGTTTTTTAACCAAATAAGAGCAAAAACCTATGATGTAAAGTAAAAACCCATTTGAAATATGCACATGCTTTTACACTAACTTCTGCAGCGTGTCTTGCTATTCATGTACTTTGTAAATGAAAGTAACAGTAATGCAAATAGGGATTAGATATTAGGGAATTGATTGCTCAAAAAACTTAAATGTGTATGAGAAATTGTAAAGGTCTTCACATACAATGGCACTTAAAAGAGTAGATCAATTCCATACTTTAGTATCTAATGTATTCTATCTGTAAAAAAAAGTAAATAGCACTAGAATTAGAGTGTTGCATTAATTTCCTGTTGCTAATGGATGAAGGAAGACTTGTAAAGTGAAGGTGCATTGTATGATTTTGCTGGAAGGCACAAAGGGTAAAACTAAGAATATGGATGAAGGGTTATCCAAACAAGAATGGCAGCTGTTCTGAATCACAGAAGAAAATGTAAGCTTTTCTAGCCTCACAATATCTCCCTAATCCTTGATGAAAATGTTATGAAAACAAAGGGGCAATAAGACAGGATTAATAAGTGGAATTTTAATAACATTGAGGGTCAGAAGACGGTTACATTCTTTTAAGGATCAGCTGTCATTCCAGAAATCTTATTTGTTAAGTATGCTAGAATATAGTAAATTGCATTTGGCATTGCTTAATGACTTGCACTAAATTCACCTTCTGTCTTTTATTGATGTAGTTGAAAAATATTAAAATGAGGCATTTTAAGGGCATTAGTTCCTCTTCTGTGCTCACTGACTTTTGCAGTTGTGGCTCTTCATGGGGACTTTTGAATACTTTTAGACAATATACGTGCATTCAGACTCCTGTGATCTGCTTCTTCTTTAATTACTAAAACATGCTTATGGGTCACTGATAATAGAAGTAAAACAGGACATGAAAAATGATAACTCTTCATAGGGCTCAGATAAAGGTGCTAAGTAGCACCTTTAGTGTGCAGGATACTATGTAAACATGGAATAATAATTCCCCTAATAAGTGTGTGTGGAAGGGGAAGTGTGAGAAAGGCAGATCAAGGAAGCAGAAAGTCCCTAAAGGTGGTGTCAGTGGCAATGCTGGGATCCAATCTCCCATATTCCCAGTTGCTGATGCCATGCCCAGGCCCACTGCTCTCTCAGGGACCTGTGGTGTCCTTTTCAAGTTATATTTGACTTTGGAAATTTAGTTTGTTCTTAGGACTTCAAGTTCAATATGTATGTGTGTGCTATGTTTATATGGAAATTATATTCAGCTCTATTAGAAGCTTTATAGAGATGGATCAAAGCAAGCTCATATAAAAAAGGAAGCATACAGCCAAAAGAAATAGTTTTAGAAATTCACCCTTTTTGAAGAAAGTGTCACAGGATACATTTTGTTCAGCTAAATGAAGCTGGTCATCTTTAACAAATGTGAACAGTGCTAACAAATGTTTCTGGAAAAAAGTTCTCACTTAGTAAAACCACATTTTTGCTGGCCTTCAGAGACAGGGCTGAGTAGCAGTGAGCCAGAAACTCCTGTGTGGCCTTGGAAAAGTCAATTATAATCTGATTATGAAAGGTGTTGAAACCCAGTGAGTTCAGTTTGAGACACTTTGGAGGACATTTCAGACTTAGGTCGTTCTTATTCAGCTATGTGTTGCATTGCTGTAAATGCTAGAATAGTATATTGGCCTTGGCTATTTTATCTTTCTATCATGTGGAGATAATTTTTTCCCTATTTTGTGGGAGTGAATGTGAGGACTAAATAGTTATTTTTGAGTTTGGTCTCTGATTCATCAGAGCTTTTAAGCATATGCTTCAAAATGCTGCTAAATTGCACAGACATCTCTGAAATAGTTGCAGTAATTAAATGTAAAACATTATGAGCCTGAGCCAGAAACATTAAAGTCAAAAGGCACTTGACATTGGTTTTATTCATATAAGCTCTGATCCTGCTCACACTGAAGTATTATGTGCTTGTCACATGCACATATATTATTATTTGTAAATCTGCCATTACTAAACTGAATCTCTTCTCAGCTGCCTGGTAATGTGGATAGTGATTTTTGTCCTTTGTTGTCCTTCATGCCTTTGGACACTTTTCCTTGTGTGGACACTTTTTTCCTGTTGTGCCTAATGCCCAGGTGTTTCTTGATCAAAGATGCTTCTGGAAATTATAGTACATGGTATACATAAACATGTACATATTACAGAATTTAAAAGTATGAGTTGATTTTTGCAGAAATTCGCTATTTGCCTGTTTCTCACTAGGAATGAGATGTGTATTATACTTACCCCTTACAGTAAAAAATATGTAGTACCAAACAGATGTGTGTACACAATATTTTGAATGATATTTAGAGATCTACTTAGAGATCTCAGTGACAAAATGCATAGCTTTTTTGTATCTTAAAGTACAACAACAATCAAAGAGGGGATTTTGAGGAATCATTTTCTTATAGGATAAATAACAATGGTGCAAAATACTAATTTTTCAGTATTTTTCAGTATTTTATACTTTTGATTTTTCTTTGTGCCAGCTGAAATAGAAATTTAAATACTCTGCCCTTTTCCAGGAGTCAAAGATCTTTGTGTGTTTCCTTTCATACTGTTTATTAGCAATAGGCAATCTTGCTTTTTTTTTTTTTTAATTTGTTTTTAACATGTGCTGTGGCCATGGTGACACATTGCAAGCCTAGGGTTAACTTGCACACCAAATTTTGCTTACATTCATGGTTCTGCTAATGTTTGACCAACAGTAAATCTACCTTTGGCATGCTTCTGATGAAGCTCGCTGAAGACTTGACTCACTCAGCCAAGGTCACATCAGAAACCTTCAGAAGAAGCCAAAACTCAGAACAGTTACCGCCGTTACTGATTTAGTGGTAGATCCATTGTGGTGAATACTTGTTCTGTAGGAAAGCAATGGGTAAAAATATGGTTGTCTGTCATAGCCAGGTTAAAAGCAAGAGAAGCTGTGAAAAATTTACAAGCAATTTCACATATGGAGAGAAATTTCAATGCAAAGTCTTTAAATGAAGAATTTTAAAGCTGTGGGCCTCAGGCAGGACAGATTCCGTTTATGCTTTACTAAAAACATTTTTTGATGAAGAAAAATCTCATAATTTTCTATCAATAGAATATATTTGTTTCTTAGGAAGCAAAAGGAACTGTTTTATTCTCCCTCAAATTATTACTATGTTGGGCTTTATGTTCTGATAGTATATGTATAGTGCATCAGATATGTATATCTTTCATTTAGCTCTTAAGTGAAATCCTTGATACTTTTGAACTAGAATTGCTTGATGCAGTAAACCAAATCCATCGTGTGTGTAACTGAATACTTGCAGTGGTTTATTTAAAACTGTGCACTTTATCGTTGCTAGAAGTCACATGCTAAATAAATGCTTTTCTCTGAAAAGTAAAAGGTTGCGTGATCTTGATAAATGTTCGCATGATTTTTTTCCCTTCCTACAGCACTCTTAGTCCAGATGTTGATCCAGTGCTTGCCTTCCAGCGAGAGGGTTTTGGACGCCAGAGCATGTCAGAAAAGCGTACAAAGCAATTTTCAGATGCCAGTCAGTTGGAGTTTGTTAAAACACGAAAATCCAAAAGCATGGATCTAGGTAGTGAGTGATATTTTTTCAATTTTTTTTTTTTATTTGAACCTGATTTTCATGTTGTAAGTATATAGATTTTGTAATTCCAAACATATTGTGTATGTGCACATTATGTGCACTATTGCACATAATGTCTACCTGTGGGAAGAAAAATACGAACTTAAATGGCCAAGTGGCCTGTGTATTGTTTGTTGTTTGTAAATGTCCATACATTCAAACATTGCAGCCCTCTGGATATATGGTTATACATAAACATAATAAACATTATTTATTAAAATGGAGGTGAAAAGTGCATTTTACCAATCCATTTAGAATAACTGTATAGAACTGTACCTCACTGTGGTTCTGTGTAGCCAGGTTTGTTCTCAGTTCATTGTTATAATCCAGTTAGCCTTAAATGTCCTTCAGAGTCTCTCATTTTGTAGATTAATTCAAAATTGGAAAATGGGGCGAGTCTGACATCTGTTTGAGATCCAAGTTTTAATATTTATATCAGAAGCCCTATAAAGTGGCCACAGCTAAGACAGGCAATCAGCTGATCGTTTTAACTCATAAACCAACTGAGAATAAGTAATTTCTAACAAGCCCATCTATTTTTCTGCCATTGAATTTAGATTCTGATTTGTCGACTCTAGTAACCTTAAACAGGGAGTTTTGATTGATTAAACACACAAAATTCTCTACTCCGGAACAATAAAATATAATGCAATTATAATGCAATTCACTCCTTTACAATAGTTGTGAATATCATACCTACAATCCCTAATTCACCAACTTCTTCAGGGTACAGTAAGGTTGGTGGTATTACTTGTCTTGACTAGTTGCGATGTGCTAACGTGTAAATAACATATTGTACCTGCCTGTGATGTGAACATGACTGACATTGCATGAAGGTTACTAGTTTGCTGCCATTTCTACCCAGAATGTTTGCTTACTGTTGCAGTTTATTTGCATGAAGTGTGACATTTCTAAGGTCCCCTAACTTGAAAAAGAAAAGGCAAAACAGGAGGAATGTTGGATGCATGTGGGGCATGGGCACTAACTGGGCTAACCGTTATGCATTTACCTTTTAACAGTAGCTGACGAGACTAAGCTCAGTACAATGGATGACCAGAAAACAGGTAAGAATTGACAGTAAGGCTGTTGCTATAGAAACCTTGGTCAAAGCAGCTTACCACAATTACAGAACTGCCAGTCAAATTGCATGAAAACATGAATATTCCAGTACTTGCATGGCTGCTTTCTATTGTTGTGAATAATCAAGTCATACAGAAGAAGAAAATTTTCTGTGGAGATAAGTATCTAGGGTATTTTATTCAACAGGTCATGCATGTGACTGTAGGCAGACACCTGTTTCTACACTTTGAACTCATAAATATTTGGACTTGTTTGAAGTTTTTTGTCCTTTCAAAAGAAATCTTGGAAAACCTCCTCCTAGCTTCAAACTCAAATGCATGAAATAGATGATTTGGAAGAGTCGAGTGTTTGGCTATTACAGTGCTAACACAGTGCTTGAAAATAATTATTTTAATTAGAAAACTGCTACCTTGGCCTTAAGTGGTCAAATACATGTTGTGTGCTGAGTTGAAGATTATTTGTGCAAGTTGATTTGCTTTTGGAGCTGAAACCTGAGCCTCGTAAAAGAACAAAAGAATATGTAAATAGAATCTTTTCCACATACCATTCATTGTAGTGTTTCAGAAAATGATAATGAGAAATGGCTTTCAAGGCATATTTTTTATTAGTAATTAAAATAATGCACCAACTGCAATTATGAACCTTTATGATTTATTAATATAAGTTAGCTTTTGACCTATGGAATGCTATTTTAATTAGGCTAGATCCAGAGGACACCATAACATTACTTAGCTCTAATTAGGAACAATTCACCTTTTTAACCT
Organism: Empidonax traillii; assembly: GCF_003031625.1. Classification (NCBI taxonomy): domain Eukaryota; kingdom Metazoa; phylum Chordata; class Aves; order Passeriformes; family Tyrannidae; genus Empidonax; species Empidonax traillii. The sequence continues at coordinate 680,791 of NW_020955420.1, read as the reverse complement.
GAAAATATTATTTATTTTAGCATGATTTAAGGGGTAGTGCATTCCATACAGAATTTACAATTACTAATTTGCAACTGCATCTCTGTTTAACCAGACTTTATAACATGAGTAGGAATACTGAAAAGCTATAAGTAATCAACTGATAAAATTATAATTTTTATTTAAACAGCTAAGTCTTCTGGCTCTTAAAATTTTGAAGAATGGGGCCACAGACTTGCAGCTTTAGAAATTAAGAATGAGTACACAAAATTAAAATGTATGAATGTTTTGAAGGATTAAAGCCACCAGAGTGTGAACGTATAAATTGTGTTAATAGTTGTGGTAATAATCAGTGCTTAGGAACTGCCTTCACCCCTAAGCATTATTCACATAAAAAGGAGTTAAAGATCAAACTCATAATTATTATAAATTATTTTTAATTTTCTTATTAACCTGCCTGTTTGAATGGGATCTGATTAGAATGGTATAAAACCTGTGTGTTTTAGTAAAATATGATGCCTAGGTTTTAAAAGTGCACAGTCTTTTTGGTGGTATCAAATAGAGGGTGGTATGAATTGAGTATAGTTTTTCTCTATGTGTAACACCTGGACTAAATTCCAAAAAAGTCAGACAACATGAGTGAAAGAGCATGACTGTACCAGCTGGACTAGGTAGTTACATATTTTGTGCATAGAAAGTTCACTGACTGGAAAAAAAGGAAAAAAACACCTTTTACTGTATTATTATTTTGTTTATCTTGCGTGCTTTTAACCAGGTTTTGTATATAAACACTGGATTTCTCCCATTACTGAAGATGGATGTGGCTGTTAAACAAACCACTTACTGTAGTTTGGCTTAAAAATTATCTGGTTCTAGGAAAAAAAAAATGCTTCAAATGCGTATTGAACATTTAATGAACTCTGGAAGCCAGAAAACTTCAACATATATTTACTTTAGAAAAGATAAAAACAAACTCTGTTACTGTCACAGTTGGACTTAATAGTATTGGCTGAAAAGGAGAGCATGAAACTCACCAGCCCTAGTTACTGTAATAGTTTTTTAATTATTTTTCTTTCTATAGTTCACTTGAATTACCTAATCCTTGCAGTGTTTACAGTTCATCCTAGAGGTTAAAAGTATATTCAGTAGCAATTGAGCATGGCTCATTTATAGAGTCCCAGGCATACTATAGCTCTGGGTGGTTATTTTTCCATGTACACAATATGAAAATGAAAAAGAAAGAAAAAAAAGTCAACGTTTATTTCAATTATTTATTTATTATTTTACACAGTACTTTTTAAGTAAACTGTTTCATTAAATGGAACCAAAACTAAACTGTTTTTAATGCAGTTTCTTGCTTTATTCCTTCCCTGCTCTCCCCAGATGAAGTGTTACTCTCTTAGTGTCTGAGTTGAGCTAGAAATGGAAGAATTTATCAAATGTAATGGAGCAGATGTTAGTAAGTAAATAGAATGACTGCTAATGTTCTTCAAGAAAGTGTTTAGAAAATATACTTCATACCTTTGGAAAACTGGCTAAATTAAATCCAGAGAAGATTTTGGCATCAGTTGCAGGAAGCATTTACTTGACAGTTCATAAAAATAATGTTTCAGAAAGGAAACAAAATGTAATTTTAAATGACTTAAAAGAATGTGCTGATGAAAAATTTACCTTATTGACAAAGTTATTCACTGGAGGAAACATCACATAGCCTTTGACACCCTGAGCTTTGCCTTTGCAAATGGCCCAAGCAGATGTGTGTCACTGTATAAATAATTCACGTAAGGTGAAATAATTGGAAGCACAATGAGATGTTGAACAGTGTTAGTGCAAGGGACAGACAAAGGACTTGGAGTGGGGAGCAGCACATAGGCTCCATGTGATGTCTGTGTGTTAAATGTCTCCTTGGATCTGTAGGTGCTGTGAAGTTACGTGTGACAGCCGACACACACAGCCGTGCATGAGCAGGGGGTGGGTGGCCACATGGCCAGGAGGGCAAGGCTTGGCCCTTGTCCCCCAGCTGGGGACATAGAGAGTGGGGATGCATGTGTGGTGGGCAGGGGCTGTGCTTGGCAGAGAGGTGTGGGCATGTCACAGAGCCCTTAAGAGATGGACAGGGTGTGTAGAGCAGAGCCGTACGGCCGAGTGTGGGAGGAGACACTGCACGTGGTGGCAGAAGGACTGCTGTGCTACAGAGGGAGGAAGATACCTCAAAGGATATTTGTTAAGGAAATTGTCGGAATGGGAAATTTTGATAAACTTCAAATTTTAAAAATGATAAAAGGATCCCTTTCATCCTCAGTCATATAAATATGCTTTAGGTAGATGTGTCTTTTCCTCTCCTTTTTTTTGCTACTTTAAATTCCAGTGTCAAAATAGAAGTAGAACTCATTCTGAGCAGATAACATTTCTGATGATTACCACCAGTGCTGTAAAGGCTGGAGGAAAATGCTGACATTTTTGTATTTAGAAGACAAGGTTTTGATGTGACTCATAAATTTTAAACAGAATCCATTTTAAAGAAAGTTTGCTTTTTCTTAGCAGATTATGAGTAAACAACTCGCTTTCTGGCTGGTGAATTCTAGTAATAAATTCTTAACTCACTTAATTTACAGGGAGACTTAACTATATATTTTGAAAATAGTAGACTTGCTATGAAGTAGCCATAGAAGATAGTGAAGGTATTAAAATATGCATAGCTTTATGGTCACAGTACTTAAAAGGTTTGTGAAAGGAGATTTCCCCATTTCAGATTCTGCAACCTGTTCACATTTGTGTTCACGGCCACCAAAGTTCAATACATATTCTTATCATTTCTGTAACCTATTATTAGTTTTACAGTACTCAACATTAGGTCATATCCCATCTAGCTTTTCCTTCGGGAAAACGCAACTTATGCACATACGGTTCTCACAAAGATCTGTATTGGGTGTCAGTAAATGGAATTTTTTTTTTAATGTCCTTTATGAACATAAATGGGCACATAAATGCCTTCTTTATAATTAATGTTTAGAAAAAGAGCCACTCAGTAATTAGGGAAAGATATATGATAATTTTATTTGGAAGACTGCAAAGCAGAATGTGGAATAAGGAAGTTTACAGTAAGTTGCCATGTAAGAGGATACTCTTTCTTTTGTATATGAAATTGGAACTGTCAAACAGCTGGTTTATATATGATTGTCCTGTTTCCTCTTTTTTCCTTCAAAATGTTGCATCCATTTTTTTTCTGTCTCATGAATTGTTTAAAAAAAATACAGTCTCGAAAAGTAAAAAGCAAAATAAAATCTCACTTCTTGTGTACTGCAGGCTTTAGTGTAGGAATAGCAGGATTTAGCATAAATGAGAAAGTGGAAAGTTTTGTAGGAACTGTCTTAATTGGAGTTCTTTTAATTGGTAAAGAGAATGTTATGTAAGATGCTTCCCCAAGACTTCAGCCCATGATCAGAAGTTTGGTGACCGTGGACTGCAGGTTGTTAGCACAGCTGGGAAGCCACCACCCCTTCCTAGTCCCGACTGGCCATTGCACTCTGGCCCCAACCATCCTCATGGCCCTCAGCCCTCCAACACATACAGGCTGTGAGTGAGAGGATGGCTTCTTCTAGGAGATGTGAGTTCATAAAGATAAAAGTTCTCATTTGTTGGGGTGTGTTTATTTTTGGCCAAGGGTCCAAGCAGCAGGTCTATGGACTACTGGCGGAATCAAACTACAGGAGTTGTGTAGACCTGTGGGACAGGATTTTTGGTTTGTTTCTGTTTACAAGTTCGTCTCATCAGTAGGTCAGCTGAAGGGGAATCCTTTGGCAGCTGCTATTTGAATTTATTTGATCCAAGGGATTTCAGTTTAATGTAATTTCTCAGACTTTTCATAGCTGAATAGAAAATGAAGGCATTTGCTGTTTTGCATCTCATACCAAGTTAACAAATTACATGGAGAAGACTTGTCATGCTGCTATTCTGCATCCTTTCTGGGGGCCCAGTAACCCCCTTCTTCCCCAACCAATACTGAATAGTTTTAGTAGTGTAGTAGCAATTTTCTGCATTTTAAGGTAATTTCACATACCTTTCATAAAGAGCAGTGACTGATACTGCCCCTCTTCTCTCTCCTAATATCTACCAGAATAGGGATCAACTTCAGAATTTTATGTTATTCTGAGATAAATACTTTACAAAAGGTTTTCCTTTATTACACTTTTATTCACACCAGACCATGCTTACTAATGTACCTTTCATAGGTTTGATATACTTGGAGTTATACCAAGTCTTAGCTCTGTCTCTCATTGGTGTCTGACTGTGAAATTTATCTTTCTATGCCTCTGTCAGATAAGGATACTGATGTCAACTAAGTAACAACCCACCACCTGGTCTGCTGTGGGGCAACAACATTTATCTGTTCTGTTCCCTTTGGGTAGAGAGGGCTCTGGTCTCATAATTTCAGGAAATGTAGCCATGGTGATGTTGTACCACCTCATCTTGCTCTCCGTTCCCAAATCCTTTGCAAAATCTAGCCAAGACTGTACTGCACTTCTCAATAAAATCACTTCAAATAAATGCAGTGATTTTCCCCTCACCTCGAAAAATTTCTCCCAGTTTTAACTTTGAGATCTAATTTTTACAATTTTCCTATGATTTGTGCTGTGACAGTGTATGTAAGAACAGAGGCTATACATTTAGTCCACAAACCTGAGAAAAAAAATCCAGATGGAGAAAAGCTTTTGCAGAAAGAATACTGCCCAAGGGTTTACTTGGCACACCTCTGGACATGCTGCAGTGATAAGAGCTGCCCTCAACCCCAGCTGTAATGCTGCCCAAACTTCAACATGCTGACCGTCAGGAGTGTGTTTCTTTTCCAACTGGGTAACTGGTGTCGCCTGTCTAATTGGGTCCTTTCCGCAGATTATTTTTTAGCAATTTCACAAAATCTGAGCAAGTCAACTGATATTTCTTAGAACATTTATGAACATTATGAAATTGTTAGCAATTTGATGCAAGTCTTTAAAACTTGAACAAACAGTGTGTTCTTTGATGCCAGAAGTCAGGCTACTTTGCAAGACTCTTACACTAAACACAGTAGGATTCATGCCCGTAATCTGCTTTCTGTTCATCAGTTGCTAGTACAGATGAAATTTTCTGCTCAAATAAAAAAATAATTAATAGTTTTGTTTAATTCCATTAGATATGCATCTCTGTTGCTTTTATGAGCTATGTTTTTAAAGCTCCATGGTTTCTTTATCATTTAAATTGTTTAAAATAATAGTAATGGATGTTGGTCTCTCTTCGCTGATTTGAAAAGCCAGACACTGCTAATGTTGTCTGTTTCGTTGACTGTGACTTGACATACTCATTCGCTTCTGAGACCAACAAATCTGTGGAGAATTCCCTACAGATTATTGAGAGACGATGTGAATAATGTTAAGTGTGTCCCCAAAGACTTTCAGGATGGATATGCATAATCAAGCGTGCAGTTCTCAATACTAATTCTAATTACATTTTTTTCTCCCCCCTTAAATCACTAAGGTTCCCCAACCAGAGATGTGGGGCCTTCGTTAGGTCTGAAGAAATCCAGCTCATTAGAAAGCCTGCAGACAGCCGTTGCTGAGGTGACTCTGAATGGTGACATTCCCTTCCACCGTCCGCGCCCACGAATTATCCGAGGACGAGGCTGCAACGAAAGCTTCAGAGCTGCCATAGACAAATCCTATGATAAACCTGTAGCAGATGATGATGATGAAGGCATGGAAACTTGTAAGTAGACTACTGTGCATAACGAATATTAACAACATAGGCTGATTACTTCAGAAAGTGACTAAAGTAGTAGAAGATAATTTTAGGATTTTAAAGGAATAGAACTAACTTTGTCAATTTTTTTTTTTTCAGGCTTTTTCCAGTAATTTTCATTAACAGATTGCAAAACTCTGTAGCTTTCTTCTTTGCTAAAATGAGAAAATAAGACTATTGAGAGTGTGTTTATTAAATTACAATGAAAATTTTCTGCAAGACAGCGAACTAATGTACTAATATAACTTAGAAAAAAATTTAGGCAGAAAAACAAATAAACCCACTAAATTTATGTTACAAAAATATATGTGTAGAACTTTGAAGAGCACATTTGTAGTGTTGGGGGGATAAAAAGAAATCACTGTTCTTTAATTAGAGTGAGTAAGGCTGGCAGATCTAATAAAATATAAAGTTAATGATCAGCTATTACCCACCCTAATGGGCATTCATTTACATTTTCAGTTCTTTAACCTGAAGTATGACCCAACATGTGGAGAATGTCATTAACATAAAAGAATCACTTCAAAGCTAACCTTATCATTATTGAACTATGTAAGAATGGGCTGGTAAAATGACAACTCATATTGAATGAAAATAGTATGAATGGTAAATTACCTCAAGCAGGGGTTGTATTAAAATCATTGAATTTTTAACCTTCATGTTGTACTACTTTCAACTTGTCAAACACCAGCAAAATTTTTTTTTTTAATCAACCTGCAGCTAGTTAGAAGTTTGTGAATGAAGAGGATGGTGGGAAGGTTGTAGTAAAGTATTTAGCCTGAATACTAATGGAAAAGGCTTGAAAAGGAATTTTTCACTCTCATCCTTTTTAAAAAACTTTAGTTTCAGGAAGTCTATTTCATAGGCATCATTTCTTAAATATACTTATGTAAGCACTTTTTTTTTTTTTTTTTTTTTTTTAATCTGCCTCTTTCTAAAAAAGAGTTCTTAGACTGAAAGGGAGGTCATTTTGCCAGTCACTTTTCTCAAAGGTAGTTACAGACAGAATTAATTCTGCTTTACTTTTTCAGCACCTAACAATTTCATGCAGCAGTGAGGCTAAATGCTGATCTGATGCTGCTGTCTGTCAATCTATTTCTGGCTAGTAGAAGAATAGGTATGAGAAAACGGGTAGTGATCCTGCTCATTCTCACAAGCTGCATGCCTATGGTCTTTTGGGACACAAGACCGTGTTTTTATAGAAGGCCCTGTTTTGTGTGAGCCCACTGATAGTAATATCCTGATTTGAGGCTTCAGATACCTAAGGTTTACCCTGAAGTTACAGATGGTTTAACTTCATTTGATAAAAAATATAGCAAAACTGTTGTCATGAAGCACTTTCAAGATGAGTGTAGGTTTACGATATTCTGGTAAGGGGTTTTGAGCTTGTTAATGCACTGCATAGTGAGTAGCAAGGAAGTATTTGGAGCCCTTTGTATCCTTTGCATGGAAGCAGTGGTGTCATGGATTAGCCCCAGCCAGAAATCAGACCCCACGCAGCCGCTTGCTCGCTCTCCCACCAGCTGGGTCGGGGAGAGAATCGTAAGGGAAAAGGTAGAAAACTCATGGATTGAGATAAAGGCAGTTTAATAGGGAAGCAGAAGCTGCACACACAAGCCAAACATATCAAGGAATTTAATTACTGCTTCCCATGGGCAGGCAGGTGTTCAACCATTGTCAGGAGAGCAGGGCCCCATCAGTGTGTAATGGTTACTTGGGAGGACAAACCCCCTCACTGCAAGTGTCCTTCCTTTCCTTCTTCTACCCCCAACTTAATATATTGAGCATGATGTCATATGGTATGGAATATCCCTTTGGTCAGTTTGGGTCAGCTGTATTGGCTGTGTTTCCTCCCAACCTCCAGGGCACCCCAGACTTCCCTGCCAGCATAGCAGTGCGAAAAGGAGAAAAGACCTTACATCTGTGTAAGGCCTGCTCAGCAACAACAAAAACATCTCTATATTATCAACCCTGTAGGCAGCACAAATCCAAAACATAGCCCCATATCAGCCACTGGGAAGAAAATTAGCCCTATCCCAGTCAAAACCAGCACTAGCAGAAAACAACCAAAGCCTTCTGGCTGAAATCGAGATGACATGGGATGAGTCTTTGCCCTCATCACTCTGTTTGGATGCAGTTGTCTAGCACTGATGGACCAACAGCCATCTCATGTCGTAATAGAGCAAGAGTGAGGGTGTTTTCAAATCTCACATAGTAAAGAAAGGCTCAGCAAAGTGTGACCAATGTGTAGAACTATGCCTTCTGTTGAGTTGTGTTTTAAGAGCTTCCACATACATGAAACATCTAAGAAATAATCCAGAGATTTTAAGTGTCAGGTTCATAGAAGCAGATGAGTAGCAAAGCAAATATAGTAAGTTGGTTGGACTTCAGTCCTTGAGATCCTCTCCTTCTCTTGGTGGCCATGGCAGACTAAGAGCTGTCCCAGCCATATGCTGCCTGTCTTTCTGAAAACATGTCTGTATATGTGTTAAAACTCAAAGCAGTGCAGTCTGCTCCACTTCGTGTAAATTATACGTAGCCTTAGGTTCCAGAGAATATACCAAATTGTGTCTTCAGCTGGACAAAGCCTGGGCACATACGAATATGTAGGAGTTTAGCAATCTGGTCCTAACATAACTAATGCCTCACTGCTGCCATAACAACGTTGCCTAAGTTTTTGTAAATTGTTTTTAATTATTCTGTAATTGTTTGAAATTAAAATGTGGCTTTCTGTCATTATGAAACCCAGGCAAACATGTTGGAGGTCAATTTTCTGATGCCCTTGAGGTTGGATCCATTTGCCTTGAATTTTTTCACCCTTCTCCTCCAAGTGTTTCCGTGCTAGGAGTGTTTCTTTGTCTTCCAGATAGTGACCTGCTTTGGAGTAGCAAATAATAGCCCTGTAGTATATTGTATAGGGGAATTTCTGATGTCGTCATCTGATGCACAAAACCCATAAAAAATACAGGTGGCATTTGTGGCAAAGTGGCTGAATCTTCTAAATGTCCTTGCTGTCCTTGGAACAGTATGATTTTGAATTACTACCTGTAGGGTGAAAATCAGGTGGCAATGACCAGTTCTGGAGTAACATTTTAAGTATATGAGAAGACATGTGTGAGTTTTAATGGCTGTAAAGAAGGAACATTTGTGGAAAGGTGTGGGTGTTCAGCTTTTACAGATAATTTTTCTTGGTATTTTTTCTTGTTTGTTTTTTTTTTTTTCTTAATACTTGAAATAGCTGACTAGAAGCAAAATGTTTATCTTTAGCGTCATGAATGAGAACAAAGCATTTGGATCAGGAGAGATGGACAAAGCTTTCTAATCTTTTGCTGAATCTTAATTGCTAGAATCTAGGGCTGTATTAAATATCACAATAAGAGCCCTAGAAGCTTAGTGGCAAAATAGCTTCACATTAAGTAGCTTTGATTCCTCATGTGCATCTTTTCCATTTTATGGGCTAATTAGGAGAATAGCTTCATAATACCTGTTTGTGTAGTTCTCCATATCACAGTGTGGTTCATCAAATGACACTAGTTTTCAGGTCTAATTGATGCTTAAAGTATACTCCAATTTAATTTTTTGGCTTCAACATCCCGAATGGGGAGGCAGGAGGTTGCAGGAAAGGAAGGAAATAACAGCACCAAAACAAATACATTCTGCATTTTGCAGTAACCTAATGTCATTACTGCAACATAACAAAAATTAGAAGTTTCATTTGTAGCCTGGGCTTGAATTTTAATTGAGCGGCATTTACATTTGTTCTAAACACTAGTAATTAGGTGTATGTTAATTGCAGAATGAATGTGCTGCATTAAAGTGAAACGGGTTTTTTCATGTTAAGTCCTTTTAAGAAAACTGGAAATCTCTTTAGTCCAATTGAGAGACCACTGTTTACTCCAGGAGGACAGGCATCCTAGTTCATAGGCCTCAGTTTAAGCTACTGAGCTAACTGCAAGCAAATTGTGTATGATAGACAAATATACATTGCAGCACCAGTGTGGAAAGGAGGCAATATTCTCTCCATAGAATATGCAAAATAAATATTAAGCAAAAGCATTGTTATGACAAGTTGTTCAGCAACTCAGCATAGCACAGTACACAACACACATTTATGATTAATATAGCGAATTGTTATATGAATCTGAACAATCATAGGTCAAAACTGGTTAATCTCTAAAATTCTGCCAATGAAGTTCCAAGTAAACTGTTGACTTCAAAATTTGTCAGAAATTTAATGCAGGGTTTTTTTACTAATTATATTCGTTTGCAAGTACAATCTTTTAAATGTCTAGTTGGTTTTAACTGGAACAGATTGTAGCTATAAATTAATGTGCAAAAAAATTAACATCTTTATTCCGAAGTGTTTTTCCACAACTCTTTTAATAATAACTAAATATCATTCCAGACACTGATTAAGAAATGCTGTGACCGAAAAAAGTACAAGAACAGCTAGTACAGAGGCATGGATAGGACCGATTAGTTTCATAAAATGCAGTTATATGAATGTTAAAACTGTATCTCTATTTGAAAAAGTATATTATCTACTTTACTCATAACAGTCCTGAAGACAAGTTAACATTAAATGCCAAGACCTGGCCTAGTGTTTTCTTTTTTTTTATTGGTGGTTTGTACTTCAGAGTACTAGTTGAGATTCAAAAATGGTTATTGGTGTTGAAATATATCTGGCGTAGTATGTTTTTCTTGAAATATGTTTATGTGATCTGGGGATGGAGAATATTTACAGAAATCTTGATTCTTGGTGAATAAGTATTAAGTCTGTTAAGAGTGGGTTGCAATATTAATGAATAAAAAGTGTTTTACAAGCAAGTGTCTGAGAAATGAGACGATATTGAATGGCTTTCAGTCAGTGATTTGTAGATTTTTCAGGTTCAATGAATGATGACTAAGAAAAGCAAGTTTACATTCTACAGTTGTCTATGTATGAGAAATTTCCAAAGAATTGTACTCTTCTATTGGCTATAGAACAGTTGCTGAGATCTTGAGTAATATTAGCAGGAATAATATTAAGAAGTGGTAAACTAGGGGAAACAAAAAAATTATTCTTTTTTCCTTCTATAAGCTGTGACCATTTTCAAATCTTATTGAGTATAGAAGTTTTTTTCTTTTCCATAGATACTATGATCTATGTGACTTCCATGCTGAAAGTCAGTTCTTTGGTCAAGATTTAGACAGGCAAGTACACAATCAGGGATCCTGCTTAACTAAGGATGTACAGATTGAGAACATTTGAATTTGGACCTGTTGCCTGAAACTGTACTGGCTTGATATGAAAATAATAACATAAATAATTTATAACAAATAATTTGTTATTATTATAGTAATTCAAATAAATAATAAAAAGTAAACATAACAATCATAAAGCAAACCTGGATTTTTCAACTTCTGCTGCCAAAAGTTGTTTGGAGCCTTTGTATTCATTAGAGCTACAGGAGACAGCACTAAGTATGCATCTGTGATCCTAATTGCTGCTTTGTACTGTCTGTTGAAAAACTGAGAGATGACTGCAGCCCTACTTATAATGTGATGATATGAAATGTTAGAGCTCATGGAAAGTCACAGCTTCACCAGTGCAGGATTCTGACCCACCAGCTTGAAGTGTTTTATTTTTTTCTTACTAAACTCCTAGAGGAGTTTTCAGGTTTTTAATGGATTTTTTTCTTTTGGTCATTTTTCTTTCAAACTTTCTGAACTACATGTGGTCTGTTAAATCTAACCTTGGGTATACTTTAGGAGTCTTGGTTTTGGATTAGAAACGGGGAATGAACATTTCATCTGTCCTTAAAGGATTTTACTTGTTCCGCTCAGTGAAATCTCCCCACCTGAACCTCCCAGGCCACCCCATCTGAACCAAGAATAGCAACAAAAATAAAACTCATAGTGCATTATGTGTTTTAAGCAGCTCCAGGAAATGAAGTAGTATAACAAAACTATTATGTTACTTGCAGAAGAAGAAAAAGTCTTAAGGCTTGTGTTTAGGATTAACACTCCTTAATGACTTTCATATTTTTTATGAGAGTATGACTAAGAATTTACTGACAAGGCATGCTGCACTGCTGTTGTTTCTTCTTGCAGATATTTCTAAAGCTCTCCTCAACTGATTTAGATACTGAAACAAAATGGGTCAATTAACATCACATTGCTAATCCTCTTTATTAATCCACACATTATTTAGGGTACCCACAAAGTAAAAATCGTGTTTTTCAGAGAGTCTGCAGAGGTCAATTCCTTGTTTTTAGTAGTTTTATAGTTCTAATGAACATTCTTGGAAACCCCTATGTTAGCAGATACTGATTTTAAAAAAAAAAAATGAGTATATTGTGGCTGTGCATATATCCTGCTTCAAAATACATTATGAAATATACCAAAAAGCCTGCCCTTGTTGTTTGTTTTATCCCACCCATATTTCTTAATATGTGCTTTCAGTGGAGGAAGACACAGAGGAGAGCTCAAGATCTGGTAGAGAATCTGTGTCCACAGCAAGCGACCAGCCATCCCACTCATTGGAGAGACAAATGAATGGAAGCCAGGATAAAGGTGACAGAAAAAAAGCTGGAAAGGAAAAGAAGAAAGATCGAGACAAAGAGAAGGATAAAATTAAGGCAAAGAAAGGAATGCTGAAAGGCTTAGGAGACATGTTCAGGTAGGTGCTTTGCAATGAAATATAGAATGAATTATAAAAACAAGTTTCATCTTTTAGTTATTCATTATACTGGGAATGTTTGCTGAAGCCATTATCATCATGGCTAGGCTTC
>NW_020955420.1:528475-667399 GCF_003031625.1 Empidonax traillii | reverse complement strand
CTCAGCAGCATGGCCTCAATGCTTGGGACTGCTGCCTGTTCAAGGACAGACGTGTTGGTCACATAGTCAGTCCAGTGGATGTTAAGGATTGTACGGAGGCAGCGCTGATGGAAGCGTTCTAAGAGACGCAAGTGGTGCCGGTAAATGACCCATGATTCAGAACCATATAGAAGAGTAGACAGCACGATGGCTCTGTAAACACTGATCTTAGTACTTTTCTTCAGGTGTTTGTTTTGCCACACTCTTTTACGGAGTTTACCAAAGGCACTGTATGCCTTTGCTAACCTGTTGTCAATTTCAGCATCAATCTTACCGTCTGAGGAGATGATGCTTCCCAGATAATTAAACTGTTGGACTGATTTGAGTGTTGTTTCACCAATGGTGATATGGGGATACTGGGAATGTTTGCTGAAGCCATATTTTACTATGCAAGTACATACATGGTGTTTATAGGCCCATCTCTCAATTTTTGAGCCTATGTGTGGTGTCACATAGGACACCACACAAGGAAGCAGCTGAGAACGGGAGAGAAGGAGATGGCTGGCAGGCCAAAGGAAAGGCAAAGGCAAAGATGGTTTTAAGTCAGAAACTACTTGGTTTTGGAGAGAATCTTTGGTGATGTCTAAGTCGTGCACATATTCTTTGATAAGTTAAACCATTTTGGGTTTGGGGTTGTTTTTTTTCCTTCCTAAATACTGTGCCCAAAGCTTCTGTGTTAATAAATGAATGCTTTTCTTTGCTTTACTATAAAGACTGTTGGTATCATGGAGACATGATATGAAAGAGATGAATCAGTTTGAGATTGAAAAACAGCATGCTCCTCTAAAGGAAAACAGGATCTAAATAAGGTTGTGTACTCTGAGAACCCATAGAGAATGGGTCAGTGAAAGGCTGATTTTTACCAAACACTGAGTTCTTTTTAAAGGAGTCATCTCTTCAGCAAGTATAAGTGATCTGAAAGGAGCAGACTGCTGAGGGACACCCTGCTGTTGTGGGTAAATGGGGAAGCATGACAAACACCTTTGATCTTTTGCAGGAAGGGGAGAGAGAGCAAGAAAGTCAGTCTTTCTTTCAGCTAGCTAGACTGAATAAATATATTTTGAAGAAACAACCAATATAAAGGCAGTGTTTGTTTGGTATATTAATTTGTTCATTATTTAATTTTAAGGATGAGGTATCACTATTGTTTTAAAGATTTATTAATGATTCTGCTCTGAAAACATGTAAAGGGAACTTAAGTTAACTTTCATTCCATTACTTTCTTTATCCTGTAAAACATTAGTTGAACCTGTGCTGTAACTGCATAGGTTCTTGAGAATTGTTCTGTGACTGTGAATCGTATTATGAGGGTAGTTCATGGAGTGGAACATTGCACCCCGCTCTGTGAGACTGTGGAAGGTAGGAGATATAAAATGTTGACTGGTTCTTTTCTGCACTCTGCCATTTTTATACAGCAGAAATGACAGGTAAAATTGAGGCACATTATACACGATAAATTCTATTGGCTCTAAGTAGTTGCTTAGTGGGCACCTTGAATGCAATCTTGTGAGTTCAGTCAGAAAATGTTTGCAGCAATCTAGAAAGCTTGGGCAGCTCCATGGCCCAGACAAGTAACCGTTTCTGTATGCTTGATATAACACCTCTGAAATCTTTAATCTGGAAACAACAGTAATTTAACTGATACAAAGATCTGATGATTGCTTTGTTGTTTGCTCTTCATAACAGTCAGCATTCTCTTGAGTTATTTTTTTCCCTCACTACCATTTCTGAGTGAACTTTACTTTTCAGTCTCCTCTTAATTAACGTGGGAGCAGTGCTATCTGGATGCAGTTGACTCCCCCTGAATCTGTAAATTAGCTTGCACCCTGTCAGCCCACCCAAGTGAGGTGTTCCTAGCAAGCAAGAAAATGCTGATTGAGGGAATTAAGCATTATGTCTCATTTCCACTTGGTGCTTGATTTGCTTTGTTGACAGGTTTCTCAATAATGTTTGAGAGATGGGTTTTGTTACGTCTGCAAGATAAGCTACTACTTCTACCTATAACATGCTTTGTTTTTCTGTACATTTGACATATAGATATCCAGTAATCACTGAAAGAAGTTGTGTGATAGAAAATAATGATGACAGTAACATTTAAAATTCAAACTAGGATCAAAGCATAATTGGATGTTTTGGTTCTGTGCAATATTGTAATTTCTTTGTCGTTCTTTTTCTTTTCTCCTTTTCTAATTTTTTTCTTCCTTTTCAGTGCTCTAATCCTAAAATAATCTTTCTTCATTAGGATGTATGGGCATAAACACTTGCTGGATGAAATTACTGTTAACTGACAGTTTATTCCAATGTCTGTATTTAGCCAAAGGGCTTTTTGTTGCCTATATGCAAACTGGCAGCTCATAAAGTGGAGCCTATGTGATGTATAAAAATAAGTCTCTTTGCCTTCAGTTAAAATCTTAGGATTTGCTACTGGGATCTTCATTAAACTGTAGTGGGAGATGGAAACTTCCACTAGAGAACCCTTTTATCCTTTGGCATCTAGTTGTCATTTCCAAGAAATTCCTGTATGATTCAGATAACAAGTTAAAATCATAAGTAAATCTTTTAAACACTTCCATTGTTTTACTGCTTATATCAAACGTAGTAAAGAAGATTGACATAACCGTGGAGAACTGAAAACTGCAAAACTGTGTAGCACTGACACACACAACTCCCGTTATTTCCAGAGGACCTTTGCTGACACTGGGCTGTGGACAGACTGAAAGTTCACCCTTCTCACTGTGAAATAAATCTATCTGAGAATATGTGTATTTCGTTTTTCAAACTGACATTTCACCATAGAATAGATTATTTAATTATGTCATTTGGCTGAGAAGTCTCTTCCTCTTCACAGATGAAAATAGGGCAGAAGTTAGCCTAGAAAAGTGTTGAACAGAAATACTGGTCTATCAGCAGAGATGCAGGTGCTGCAGCGTTTTGCTTACACCTGAGAGTATTTGTTTTACCTGAATAGCTGGATCATTCCTGTCTTGGCCTTTTGATGTGCCAAATCCTGGAGCCTGTGGGATGCTGTGCAGTTCCTTTTTCTCCCTTGCTTGTAGTTGAGGGTGCCTGGATGGCCACTGCCAGCTGAGCAGATAGGCTTTGGGAAGCTGATACAAAGTTCTGCTAGTTTTTTTTTGTTTCACTGCTAAGAAAGCTTGAGTGGATATGTTTTGACATCAGAAGTTTATGAAAATCTGTATGCTTTTCCAAGTGCAATATGAAATATGTTTACTCTTTTCCGAGTCTGATTTTGCTTATTTTTAAGTAGAGGTTTTGTTTCTTGACAAAAATCAACCTGACAAAAACAATCAGCAGAGAAATAAGTCATTGTAGTGCTGCCTTAAGAAAGAGGCTTCACAGTTTCAAACTGTGTGCCTGTAATTAGCTCTGGTAGGTGCACATTAATTTAATGGGTTTCTATGTTGTGTGATTCTTTAACATTCCTCTCCTGAGAGAGGAAAATTATATATGCTGCATTTTTTCCCCCTTCTTTTGCCCCTGTCATGTACAGAGTATTTTCATTTATGAAAGTGGATCCCCTCAAGATGTAAGAAAGGGAGATTTGAGATGTTCATATTCTTAGGTTTTGGATGATGATGAAATGACACATCTGCTGTGGTCATGCTGATCACTTACGATCCCTGTAGTTCATTCATTCTTATTCCCAGTGTACAAACTTGGACAGAGTTGCTAGATGGATGACTAGACTGGTGAACTAATAGGCTATAGGCAGTTGGAAGTGATAACTCCACATCTTTCCCAGCTTCCTCAAGCTACATATTGTTTTCCTCTGTTGTCGTCCCTGAACCATGTTTCTGTAAGACAGTGGTATCACTGTGTTTACGTCACGTTTTTGGGAATTAAATTTATTTGCAAGAAAGCAGACAGCCACACTCTTACTGGGAATGAGGGATTCTCATTGATGAGTTTTATGATAGACAAAATACATCCAGCAAGTGGTCAGTCTCAGGAAAGGATGGGCCTGAGGAATAACATTCTTTACAAGAAAATGAACCATTAAGATGTTGAGAATAACAAGGAGAAAGAAACAGCTCTGGGTTTCCAGAGGCAGGAAAGGGAATAGAAGGGAGGCCAAGGTAGCTAGTCATCTCTTGCTGAAAATATCAAGGGACAGTCACTCACTACCTGATAATAAAAAACTACTGAAACAAGTAAACCATGATATGGTTGGAGAAAAACAGCTTTGAAAATACATATGATATGTTTAAGTTTATGTGGGGAACAGCTAAGGAGAACAAAAGATGGGGAATATGACGTTGTATCTTAACCTTGAGTTTAAGCAAGAAATGTCTGCATCGGTTTTGGAGCTTGCTTATGAAATAAATGTAATGTAATTTGAAGCATTTGTGGATAAGTATGTTATATGAAATAAATACGTTTTCTACTGCAGGAATTAATACCCGAGTCACACATAAACATGACTTTTCAATGGAGAACATAAACACTGTGTATTGAACTTCACAGAACAAGACAATATGCTTAAAATTAATCCTGTGCATAGGTGTTTTTAGTATCAGAGGTTGTGTATTTTATGATCTGGCCTGTAATATTGATGGAGATGTAAAGTCAGTATAGTAACTGATCTTTAATTCCTATCTTAACTATTGTAGCATACAGGTGGGTAAATCAATACACTGACTAGCTAATGCAAATGTAATATTCCCAGATTAGCATTAAATTCTAATCCTAATTAGATTTAATTACATTTAAAATGATTACTGGGAGCCTTGCAGTGTTGTATCTTCCAGTTCTGAGAGGAAATAGATAATTCAGTTTGCAACCTTGTTTAGCTGAAATCCGATATACTGTTGGCTTTTTTTAACCCCACACAGCTGCTTCCAAGGTGCACTGGACACGTCTAGATTTATAAACATACTATTTGTAGCCCTGAATTACACATTTCAACCATATTAGCCATCTGAGACCTCTGACTAGGCATTTGGGAGAATAACCTACATAGATTACTGTTGCTTGTTTCATGGCTTCCTTGTATTGCCTATTCTGGTTTTAATTTAAGTTTTCTTATTGTAATGTCTATGAGCAGAAGAAAAGCAAATCACGAAGGTTACACCACTGATATAGTAATTGCATTCTTTCTCTTTCATTTAATAACAATCTTCAGATTTTTAGGCAGGCACATGACTAAAAGGTATCCAAGTTCTGTAAAATGCTGTTGAATTATACCCTAATCAGCAGGACTAGAAAGTACCCCAAACTTGATAAAACAAAATCTGTGCTCTGATTTCTATCATTCAGTACCTTAAGAAGCAGTGATGATGACATTTTCCTTGGAAGCAAGACTAATAGGACCTTGTGTTGGTGACTGACACTTACTGATGTACGGGCTTAATAGAGGACATGGGAATGAGCTCTGAAAGTTGGTGGTTTTTTTTTCTTTAGTGTTCTGCTCATGGACCAAAATGCCATAAATCCTGAGCCTTAGAACACAGAGGAGGAGGTTAGTGCTTAAACACCCGTCAGCTGTATCATTTCAAACTTGGAAGCTTGTTGTGCACACACTGTATTGTGCCTGGTTTTGCTAATGCTCACATGAGAACATCGCTGACAGCTTGTGGTGCTTGTGCTGAGACGTTCATCAGAAACACTGAGCTGGGTCGATGGTCAGGTAAATGGAATCTGGGGCCATTTGTGCTCTGGTTTTTGCTTGCTACTATTACAAGCCACCTGGCACAACTATCATTAAGTCCACATCTGCTTCCCCTCTTCTGCCACCAGCCAGAAAATGCACAACCTGCTATAATCCGAGATGCAGGATCTAAGCAGAATATCCTTTCAAACTCCTGGCTGCAAGTTTGATACTGTTGATGACACTTTTTCTGTGTTCCTCTGGGCTACTTTGTCCTGATCTGTTTTCAAAGTTTCACCTGGCCACTGGGACACAGCACCAGAAAAGCCTTTCACATGAAATCAGCCATGCAGCAAATTGTCATCTTTGATGCAGACAATCACTCAGGACTCTTACAAGTGTCTTTCAAAGCATTTTCATATTCTTCACTTTCTTCTTTCCAATTAAAAATAAATAAGGGACTGAAGGAGATAAGCTTGACTGGAAATGGCTTGTCTTTTTTGGAAAGGCAAACCATGCTCCTTCCTTACTCTCTGCACTTTTTTCGCCTTCCTGTTTCCTGCTGCTTGATGGAATCTGTAACTTTGAGGAGACGTGTTTCATTGCCTGCAGCCCCAAGAACACCAGCTTTTGACTAAGTTGTCATTGGGGCAGGGGGCAGTGGAATGGCAAATTTATGTTTCTAAACCAAACAAGGTTCACATAATCTGTCAGGGATTTAAGGAATGCAGCTTCATTAAGTGGTTAGTAAACTCCATGACTTTTAAATGAAACACAGAAAGCAGTGGTATGCAATTGTGCGAGGGAGATTTGAAGTGGGAGATTAACATAATCATATGTGGCTTTCTAGTTTGTCACTCTGACAGAAAGCAGGGCTTTGCTCTATATATTCCTAACACTGGATTTTCCCAGAGTAAATCTTGAACTTGTAAATCTGATGGGGGTATAGTGTCTGAGAGGTTTGTTGGTTTTTTTTTTTTTTTTTTTTTTTACTTTCAGTAGAATCAGGGCTTTTGCTTCCAACATCCAGAAGTAAGCGTCAGGATGACTTGTTACTAGAGATGAGTTCATAGTGGCTGCTAACATATTCTCCCAGTGTTCTTCCTTTGCTTGTCAGCGACTTTAAATAGAGAACCTTTGACACCTTCAGCACTGTCTTTGCCTGCAAAGCAAGTGCTGGAGGCAGGCAGGGTGACAGCTGAGCCCTCCACCATCCTGCCCAACGCTCTGCACACTTCTCTTCCAGGCCGGCTGGATGAATATAGAACGCAAGTGTCAAGGATGACACCTACTTTATAATCTCTGCAAAGCCAGCCTTTTCAGGGAAGAATTTGTTGACAGTTCAGAGATTTAAAGTCAATTTCAGTTTAAGCTCATGTAGAAAAAGGATTTTTTCCTCCACCTGATGTGATAATTGAAGACTAACCAGGCAGTGCACTAGTCCATAACAAAGTATTGTAAATAAATACTGTCTTGAGACGTGAAGTATTTGTTAGGTGGAAAGCTCAATTAATGACATTTGTTTCATTATCTGTTGGAAAGATTCTTCAGAGGAGGTTTAATTCACTACTGATAGCACCTGTTTGTTGGTATACATCACAGATGCTGTAGATTATGTTTTTAAAGCCTTGTCATCTTTGAAAATCCTGTTTAAAAACAGGAATAGGAATGTTGTCTTAGAGGCAAATGAATGCAACTTAATACGTTTTATAGCCAAGGTGACACAGGCTATGAAGTCATAGTTTCTCGAGGTACTTAAGTTGGCAGCTGCAGGACAGCTGATCCTTTTCTAAAAGGCAAAGCTCCAACTTACGACCATGTTTCACTTCCCAGGAGCAATGATCTCTATTTGCAGTGTGTTGGCAGGCTGATGCTTCCTGTTAAGATGTCCATATGCCCTACTATTGTGCAGAGAAATAGTCCTTAAAGACAGAATTATACAAGACTTCAGTGAAAAATGGCAAGATGGGGATAAACCAGTGTATGATTGCTGGAATAGAATATACCAGCATAGAAATAGGCAGTGAGTTCCTGTATTTCCCTAAATGTGGTATGAAAGTATTGGGTATAAGGCATGCCTTTGTGTTTCACTTAGTGCATATAGTAGGTATAAGCTATTCAGAGGGCTTATTTAGTCTTTTAAGTTGTTACTTCAGGGAAAAATAAGAGGAACAAGAGTTTCATAGAAACAATAAGAGAGAAGGAAATATTAAGAACACAGTGCCAGTGAGGTATGCAAGTAGTATTTCCCCCACTTTGAATCTGTTGATGACTTTTTTTCCGGAGGGAAAAAAGAGAATTAGGAGGAACTGAAGAGATACTGAAAATACTGCACTCTTATAGTGATTTGGGCAGGAAGGGTTCCCTGCTTGGTTCAGCTCCTGCTCACAGCAGTCCAGCTTCAACATTTCATCAGCTGAGTGTCATGCCCAGTTGAATTTCAAATATCTCCAAGGATGGAGAGTAGGCAGCCTCTCTCAGCAGCCTGTTCCAGTGCTTAACCACTCTCCTGGTGAAAAATCAGATACACTGAATAACTGCTGGTACAAAAAATATGAATCAATCCACATGTACTTAACCTTCTCATAAAGCAAGAGCATGTGTATGTACAATAAGATTGTCATCCAAAAAGTTTAAATTTTAAAGGACTTTTGTGATAGGTGATTACCCACAAGGACCTGCTGCCCTCACAGGACCCCAAGAGTATAGGAAGTAATGCAGCTGTAGTAGCATTAGTGACTGTGAGCAGCTCATGGCATGGTTAGTGTGAAGGAAGAAGTTTTCTATAAAGAGGTTATTTTTATTGTGTTTCCAAGCATCTCAGTCCAAGTTGTCTTGGACTGGCAACTCTTAGGATACTAAGCTTGATTGGCTGATATGGTACCAAATAGTGTCTGATATGATCCACTGAGCTAGAAAAGGTTATTATTTTCTGTGGAACTGAGAAACAATTGACAGAAATCTTTCCTTTCCACTCTTTCATGCTACACCAGAAAATGTCACCTGTTTTTTAATTAAATACATAAAATTTGTGTTGTATTAATTCTGATACTTTTCATTTTCATCCAAAAGTATGGATATCAAGTAAAAACTCAGGCATTTGTTGTTCAACCAGTCATAAATGAAGGAAGTTTATCTTACCTTTAGAAGGTGAGAAAGGATTAATTTTAATTCCTTTCATGTTTGGTAGATTCCTTAGAGTTTAATGTAAGAGCATAAGAATTTGGGTGCGCAGAGTTGACTGATATCTGGGAAGTTCCTGTACCCCAATACTCTGACAGTGATCAGTAGTTGCTCCCTAAGGTGGGATACCAAAACAGAGTGACTATAAAGCAGTTCTTCCCAGGTCTGTCTTCCAGGCTTTCAGTGGTCTGGAGGTCAGGGATTTCTTGAGACAGTGCCTCTGTGCTTGGTGTATGTATATTCTGTTCTGGGCAATTTGTCCTGTTAATGATGATTTTGGGTATATTTACCTAATTCCAAAGTACTAAAAAAATTTGTATATGTCATATACAAAAATGTCTTTTAGAGATTGTGTAGAATGACTTCTGTGTCAAGGAGCTGCTTTTACATTTCAAGTGCACAGACCTGATTGCAGTGCACCACAGTAGATCTGACTCATTTTGTCAGTATTTTGTGGCACTCAAGTAAGCATGTTTGCAAAGTAGCAGTAGACGTTTTTGATGTGCTATAACATTTCAGTAGTTAATGTAGTGTTCCACAGCATATTAAATGTTACTATTTCTGTGTAAACTTACAATAAGCAAAAGTGCAAGAAAAGGCTGTAGATGCTTGTGAAATAGGCCCTGCTGGAATGAATTCACTTCAAGAACTAGTTTTACAGTGTATGTTTGGTCTAGCTGATGATGTGATTAACAGTAAATTTTGAAATGTTTGCTTCTGCAGATGATAAATTCATAGTTTCTACACATGTTAACACTTTTTTTCAGGAGTTTTTTATTATCAATCTTGTTTTAAAGGATTTGTGTTATATTTTGAAAGCATGTCGATATTCGTAGGGAAATTCTCTGTTAGAAATAACTAGTTCAGCCAACATATTAACTTCATAGACCTAGCTTTGTCCATGGAATCAGCATAGTTAGTCCTTATGTTTTTTGTGGTTGCAATACAAAAAAACTTGTGGAGTTTGGCAAGTTACTTAAAACTTTGAAGAACTATTTTGTTATTTTAAAAAGAGGATAATGCCTAGTCCAGTATCTTCAGGGGTTCTGATGTCCTGTGATGTTTCCTGTATTGTAGAAATACAAAATATTAATGTACTAAAAATGTACGCTACAGCTTCCAGATACTGGTGTTTAGTTTAAAGGTGGATGGATGGTGGATGGGTGACTGAAAATGTATGTAATTTTCTTTTTTATACTAAGCTATCATAAATAGTACTTGCTAAGAAAATGCCTAATCAGTAACAAAGTTTATGGATTAGGTCTAAAAGATCTGAAAAAAGAAAATTTAATAACAAAAAATACATCTAGAATCTTAACTTTATCAGCAATTTTGAGTACCACAATAATGAAAGTAGTATATTTTTATACCGATTGCAAGTGCCTCTAGCATATTCAACACCAGGTGTGCCAGCAGTGTTTAGAATGCAAGCTGAACTCCCATTACACATTTCAACAGCAGCATACCACAAATAAATCTTAAATATTTCTCAATGTTGTTATAGATGCTATCTTTGTCTTTAACCCATAGTGCTAAAATCCTGAAATTCAGCGTACAACATGCTGGCACAAGCAGGAGTTTCAGATGTAGTGTTACAGTTAAAGTATTTCTTTCCTCTGATGTTGCTGAGCAGGTAGTGGCACCAACAATATTATAATCTGTAATTGCTAGAAGTCCCGATATCATCTGTGGAGCTCCAAATACTTTGCTAATTCTGTTTGCCTTTTATAACCCCAAAGGAGGAAAACTGCTTATTTAAGGTAAATGGAATGGGAAGACTAGGTGCCATTTTCATTGTTATGTTTTTTTAAGATTTATTTTAGGCTATATATTCAAAATAAATAGTGAGATGCCAGTGATAATTGCAGTATACTGTGTGCAGCACTGGGTGTGCACAGAGGTGATCTCATTCGGAGAAAAGCATCTCAGAAACTGGATATCTTTGATATCAAGATTGGATTTGTTTTAAACATCATCTATCTGGGTTTCTAAATAAATGCGGACTTAGTCACTTGTTTCTTACAGTACCTGAGCAGGTACAAATCAGAACAAAAATGTCAGTGTGTATGGGACTTGCCCAGGTCTGAGATATTCTATTCTCTGCTAGAGCTTATTTATATGGTAACTGGAACAAAAAAAAAAGCAAAACCACTAACTCACCACCAGACATCTCTTAATTAGTAATTAGTCCTAAGCAAGCAAGCAAGTCCTGCTTTATACATCTTTTCAATATGAAAAAATCTCTGCTCTCAGCTTGACCCTAAATAATCACTAGTGTAAATCACAATTGATATAGTTATTTCAACTGCAGTTACCATGAAGACAGCTCAGGCTCTGAGTACTGGCAGCTACAGGATGCCAGGCATCTCCAGGGCTCCAGGTAGCTCTGGGCAAGCTCTGACACCATCTGCTGTGGGGACTTGCTGGCAGACTTCCTTCCCAGCAATGATCCACCTGAGTCTTATTGCATCTACTCCAGAGGTGGTTTGTTCCAGTGGTGCTGCTGCAGTGCAAAGTCTTGCTCTTCATTTTCCACCCAGAAGATACTGCATACGTAAACTAAATTTTCATGCTGCAGGGCAAAGTATCAGCTGACAGAACAGACAGAGGTATATGAAGCCAGCAGCGGCATGTTAATGCTTACTAACCAGAGCCTTGATTCAGGCTGTCCTGTGCCTTAGCCCTATCTTTGCAGCAAACTTTCAAATTAATGTGCCTGTTATTTTTCTCTCTACTTTTTATTATAATGTATATTCACAGCATCAGAGAATGGTTTGAGTTGGAACTTAAAGATGATCTAGTTACAACCCCCATGTCATGGGCAGAGATACCTTCCACTAGACAACATTGCTCAAAGCCCCATCCAACCTGGCCTTGAACTCAAACCTCAAGGACATTAAATTAACTGTGCTCTAAAGGACTTGTAAAAGTGTCCTGTTAGTATTATTTATTTTTTTATCCACAAGGAGACTTGTGTGGCACTGTGGAACCCAGAACGAAACAGGAGACCCTAAACTGTAGCCTACAGCCATCAGCACTGGGGTGCTGTGGCTCAGCGAGGGGACTTGTTTTTTGGCATTGTAGGCATCCTCTGAGAAGAGAATGACAGCTGCACACTTGTCTGGCTCTAGGGATATTTTGGTTAAACTTGTCCTACTGATCTTACATTGTTGACTGTTGTCTCCGGCTGGAAATTGGGGTTTTCCTATCTCCTATAGTTGTAAATATGTGAATGAGGCTAAAAATATAGATACACCACCTACTGCTTAATTTACCCTACAGAGGTTATTTTCTAGGAGATGTGTATCAACAAAGATTTTTAGTAATTGACAGAAAAAGTGCTGACTGGCTTATTAACATTTCTAAGTAATGAGACCTGTAGGGAAATTTTAATCTTTGGAAGCTTCCGGATAAACTGCAACTAGTTTGTTTAATGTTTTATATGTCTATGTTAAGTTTTGCTGATTTTATACAGAGTATTTGCAAGACTGCAAGACTTAAGTTGTTGGAATAATGTTACTGCAATTTCCTGGTCTAACTAGCTTGTGTATTACATTTCTGTCCTCGTTTCTCTGCTGTTGCATGTGCTTAGCAAGCATTTTTAGTGATTTTCATGTTGTAGCTCATGTTTACTTAAGGCAGGCCATACCTTACATATATCAAGTGAACATTTTGGTTGTAAAATCGAGTTATGATGAGTCTTTGTATTACTGAGAGATTTTTTTCCCTTTTCTGCCAGGAAAGTGTTGAAGCAAATTTCCCTTGCAAGTTTTCCTTTTTATTTTCTTTTACTTTGGCCATCTCTTGACGGCCAGTAAAATGGGTGGATTTTTATGTTTCATTAGTATTTCTTATAAGGTCTGCCTTTAGAACAGTACCTATTTTCTAAATTGTACTTATGTAGGACTGGAAAAAATCATGGTAACCAGATGCAGTATTTGTCTCTGTCCTGGCAAAGTGTTAGATTTAACAAAAGAAGCTAATAAAAATGTTCAAATTGACCCTTCTCATCATTTGGACTTCTTGGAGCTCAATCAATCACTCATTATTATCAGAGTTATTCACGCAGAGGCAGAAGTGCTAGGATTTCTCATAATCAGCCCTTGAGCCAGACATAATTTGCAATTTTAAAGCATTGTATTTGGAAACAATAATGCATTAAAATGAACAAAGCAGGAATTAGAAGTACAGTTGAGAAGAGAATGTGCTGAAGAGTAGCCATGGTTTAAACGCTCTCTCTAAGCATTCTTAGTGGACACTGGTTATTAGAGGAAGACGATGTAGTATTGTTCGTACCTAAATTGGTCCACAATTTTTAAAGTCCTCTGTGGAGTGTGACAAATGCAACAACAGAAGTGTGCCTGCCTTGCTGTGTGGTTACAAGGCAACAGTTGTCAGGGGGAGAGTGCTGGGATATAAGGTGATGTCACCTGTTTGGCACAGTGTGAGTGAGAGACGATGGGCTGGACATGGCACCCAGTGCACTGGGATGTATCATTTTGCTTTGACTCAGAGAAATTACTTATGTTATAGAAGAAGGACTACATTGTACTTTACATTGTCAGACAGCTATTAATAGTGACTGCTGCTGATGCCTTAAATTTGTGAATTTTTTTTAATCTCTATCTATGATATTATGTATTGCAAAGTAGAGAGTTGTATGTCAGCTTTTGTGGGTGCAGTGTGTGAAAGACAAGTTAGCATACTGCAGGCCTTCACTCAAACTTTCTCAGGAGCTTGCTCTTTACTTTGTAAGCGAGGCTTTATTTTTTTCCAGTTCATATTTATAGTTTTTTGATTACAGTTTAACATCTTACTACCTAATACTGCATTTTAGAACAGTGCACTGCACTAATGATGGGCACATTCTGTCTGAGAGGTGGGACAGGATCATTAAAATCACAGTAATGTAAGGATATGTTGCCCATTAAGATTTTATGTATATATATATACACACACACATATATATATATATATATATATATATATAAAGACTGGATTAGCTTGGCCGTGTCACATGTATGTGCTACTGTGGTCAATGACAAATAGCACAGGCTTAGTGTATCAAATTTAAGCTTTGAGCAAGTAAATAACTACGGTCTTTTTTGGATACATACACAAAATTAAAGAATTTTGTTCACAAATTTTAAAATGCTTAGAGTATTATGAAATGTCCATTAAAATGTCATGTACTGCTTCCGTGGTTGCTCCCATCACTGCTGATTGTTAACAAACTTGTGCCTAAGCAGAAGCTTTCTTTTTTTACTCCTGATTCTTTCAGGGATGCCACAATCCACAGTTTAACAGGTTTTGGCTGACCACTGTGAAAATGAGATATTTATGGTGACTTTTAATGTATTGTGGTATTTCTTATTGAGTAGATTTGGACATAAACCAGAAGACTCTCCTGTCTGTTTGCTGTATTGCTGCTGTTTTTCCAGTATTATCACTGTAAAACTATCCCCACTTCCTTTGACCTTCTCATCCTGCTTTTAAACCACAGTAGTTTGAATTAGTTGTTAATGGTTTTCTTAATTTTTGTGATTTATTTGTTTATTTATTTATTTACTAGAACTGTCCATGGCTCCAACTAGCTTTAGGTAATAATGAGTAGCAATGCAAGAAGATTATCTTCTGTTTAGAAATTTGCAAACAGATGGTCTTTTGGTAAAAGAAATCTGTTTTTAAAAGTTCCACCATTTTATGCTGGAAGTAAATATTACAAATGCTTAAGTTGTGAAAAGAGAGCGACTTGGTGTGAATAATATTCTGCCTGTTGTGTCATGCCTTTCAGGAAATGTTATCAAAACTGTTTATGAAAATAATTGAATGAAACCTCATGACATGTCTCTTGGTTTGGCATCATACCCATTTTGTATGAAGTTGGGATACTGACTCATGAAGACAGGCAGATTAAGCTTCACTGGCTGGAAACAGTTACTGATCGCATATGTTATTTCCACTTCGTTCCAGGAAGTTGATGTGGGAATCACCGGTGATGTTGTACATGAAGTGTTCCGATGTATGTGCCGTCCTGGCTGTTGTTTTTGATAGACTTAGTTTGGTGAGATGAACTAGAATCCCCAAATGAACGATGCTGTAAAATGTTTTTTGGTGTTTGGAAGGTGATACAGAGGCTGTTGGGAGAAAATATCTGAATATAACACAGACCGTCATGTGCTTTACAGTACTCAGGCCCAAAGTGGCCACTAAAGAGGACTGATAATTTGCAGTGATAGCCACTTCGGTTCTCCTGATTTGAATTTCTATGTTTGTGGCTGAGCTTGAAGACAATTTATGCTCTGAAGAGGTACAAGTGTACCTTTTCAGGGCGTTCTTCCTTTTCATGAGTTACCTATGGCCTTTTGTAGTGTGCTTTTCTTGGTTTGTGACAGCAGAGTTCCCCAGGAACCCTTCTGGGCAGGGATCTTCTGCTGAATGTTGCATGAGAAAGATTGCTGCTTTATCAGTTTTAGTATAGGTGAAGAAACCCACAGAAAATGAAGTTATAAATGTCTGTTTTAATTATGCCCACAAGCTCCTACATCAAGATGGCTGTACATCAGTGCTTCTGTGTCATCTCAGGACACTGCTGCTGCTGAGTCACTTGGCAGTCACTCTGCTCCCTCCTAGCTAGTAGAATAGGATCTACTAATTTGATTACATGTGATAACTGGCTATTTCAAGAAATCCATTGCAAATATGTAAATATTTGCACTTACAAGCATATTTTTAAAAATAGCACTTGCACAATTTTGCTTGGAAAGGAAGGCTTGTAAACTCTGAAATCATCACTACACAGGGTGATTTTTGTTTGTGTGCTATGCTAAGTCCTTGTTTATGCTTATTATTTTTTTTTTTTTAGTGACAGAATGTTTTTGTGTGTCACAATAATATTTTGCAATATAAACCTCATGATTTTGCTGATACAGCAGGGTGAAAGAGATTGCAGAAATCATTGCAAAATCCTTTGGGTAGGGTTAGGTTATGTGAGTCTGTGCACGTGTGAATAGTTTGCTACTGCGAGAAGAGCATGCCTTGAAGACAGAAAACACTGACAGAATATCTCAAGACACTTACCATTAGTTAATTTTTAATGATGGTCTTTTTTATATTAAGGAACATAATGCTACTGAGCTTCTGTCTCAATCAATTTTTGTGTTGGTTTTTTTTTTTCATTAATCAACTAATGCATGTTTCTTCCATAGCTCTTTATTCTAATGAAATATGTGGATGATTTGCCAGATGACAATGATCTCATCAGTATCGCATCAGAGTACAATCCATTTAGCAGATTATGTGTATATTATTTTTCTTATATCAAGGATGCTGATGTGTATTCCTTTAAAATGAATCTATTTTTGAGACACCTTGTATATGTGAAATTTCTGTTGCTACCACTCATACATCCTCCTTTCTTCACTTGTTCTGTCTGCATTTATGTCTATTTTTGCAAAATCATTTACGTGTTCTTTATATCTATTTTATATACATTTCACATTTTTTTATATACATGACATCATATCATAGTTTGAGCATGTTCTTTAAATATTCTGTCTTCTCTTTTTAGTTGCTCTAATGCACTGGCCCAAAGCCACTGAAGGCAATTCCTAGTCAGTGCCTCTCTGTTCCATGTGATAGGCTTTGGATTAGGTCACCTCGTAGTTGGTGACAGTCATTCAAGTAAGTAAGCCTGAAAGTGAGCCAACTAGGGACTGACAGAGAGGTTTGGGTATGCATTTAAGTTTGATTAGATTATCCAGAGTTCATGGGATTTAGTATTTGGGAGTCAAGCTTACGGCATATAGGTCTGCGTTCTTGTCTTTTTTTTTTAATAATAATGTGACAAACTAGCATCACAGGTCTGAGGATGGTCTTTTCCTCTTATGTGACTTGGCTGTTATATTCTGGAGATCATGCTTTTAAAAAAGAGTCCTCTTACAATTTTTAGTTTCTTCACTCAGCTGTGATTGCTATTGTTGGCTGAATTTGAGGATTAACTCTGTGGATCTGGGAATATGACTTTGAGCATTTACACTTACCTTGAAACTTTCTCTAGCCCTTAATGTAAAAGGAGAATTAAGAAACTATGAATTAAGTAGAACCCTGGAGTATCTTGGCAATTAGAGTGAACAAGATTTCAGCTTCTCTCTTTCATCAATTTCTCACAGTCTTGGACAGACAGGGTATTTTTAATTTACAACCTGTATTTCAATTAGTCATTGAAGTTTATTTCTTAAAGCCTTTGCTTGTGCAGTTACAAAATAAAATTAAACTACTTTTTAGCTGTACATTTAATAACAGGGTTTAAATAAGAGAGCGATTGAATAAACTAGCTGTTACGTGAGGTAGATGTTGTTGCTATTATAAAGAGATTCTATAACCATTCACTTTGTGTCCTCCAAGAAGTATTAAGCTATGTCTATGAGAGGGTATGTTTGTGAACAGAGTGGTAATTTTTTTATTATGTGGGGTTTGGAGGAAAATGTGCACTTTCTTTTTTTCTTCCCTTTATTTTCCACCCTCAGTAATAATATTCTGTGCTTACCCTCTCAGAATTGAGATGGAAGGAAGTGGTGGCCTCAGGTCAGTGTTGTGCTGCTGTGGCTGCAGGTGCTCTGCAGTAGCTGGTGCAGCTCAAGCTTTAGCAACAGAACTGTTTTCATCATGAATATGACAACTTTGTGAGGCAGTAGTGTAGGTAATTTTGTTGCTCATCATGTAGTAGCTTGTGTCTGTGGATTGGTATCTTGTGCGCTGATTTAGGTATGGCTTTTATAGCTCTCAGTCAAATTGTTGGCACTGAACTTAGCATGTGACAAGAGCTTAGAATTAGATTCTCAGGACTGTCAGAACATCAGTGCCACAGATGCTCCTTTTCTGCGTGGTTTTGGTTTTTAATTCTAGCAGTAGTTTTTACCTTTGTTTTTAAGCACTGTCCTCCTTTTCACTAATGCAAGGAACATTGCTGTGCACAGATGCTGAATGGTGGAGTTTTCATGTCTGCATCAGAAGGAAAGTTGTCATTTCATTTGCATTTGTAAGAACTGCAACAAGTATCCCAGCAGCCAGCCTCACAGCGCTGAGAATGAGACCATCTCAGGTTCAGACAAGTGCCTGACAATCACCAGGTGCTTCAGGCACTGCTAACCAGCTGCATGCAGCAGAGAACAGCTCCTGCGTCTGGGGAGGGAGAAACAAGGGCTGGGATCACAGCACTTGGCTGTATCCTCCAGGCCTTCCAAAAGTCTAGAATTTCTCTGGCATAGAACAAATGGATGGTGATTGCTATTTTACAAGGGAGATATCATTAATGATTGCACTTTGGGAGTCACAGCCTTAGGTTGTTATCAGTAAGTGAGCAGTCGCTTCAGTGGGGGAACTTACTGTGCAGGTGTGCCAGGCCATTCAATGTATGGATTAAGAAAGAAATAATATTGGAAGCAGTAAAGTTCCAAAGTTGCCATGGGTCATGTATGGGACATAAGTACTAATTCCATCTTTCCTTCCTTTTGAGTACCTGAGCAGTAAAAGAGGTAAGATTCACAATGACACAAAGCCTGGTGGATTGCAGAGAAGGTGTCACACACATTAATGTTCATGGGGCAAGGCAGGGACAATGCCAGTTATACCTGTAAGAAGGTGAAACTTTTACGTAGGTAAGCCAGTTCTTTTTGTTTGGCCAGTGCATTCAATCTGGTGTGTTTTAAATACTGGGAGTAATTCTGGGAACCTGACCTATACTTTGCTTCTTTTGCCTCGCACAACTGAACAAGGGCTGCTGGACAGCAGCAAAAAGGGCTTTACCACTGGCTGTGAAGACAATACATAGTAGCTGTGGAATGTGCCTCTGATGTTTTGAAGGGCTATTGCATAGGCTTCTTGAACTTCAGTGGTCTGAATAGTGTTATTTCTAAGTGTCCTGTTTTGCTTAATATTCATGAATCAGTGTAGGAAACATCCACCTGAGGAAATTAGGACTGGTGGTTGTGAATAGCTTGTCACCAGTGAAGTCACGCCACAGTACTGTTGATGGAGTGTTAACAGCTGGCTTTAATGGTGTGCCTTAGCATTGCTGGATGATGCTTTTCTGTAGTTAAACTTAGCTTGAATACGACTGTTAAATAATTTATAAATGTCTGTTATAAATTTGGTGGAGAGGATGCTGATTTGGGCTGTGGGTTTCATTATGACTATAAATCACACTTCGTGGAGCAAACACTTTTAATAGAAGTAAATAACAAACACACTTATTTGCTAGCAAGAGTAATCTTGCCAAAGACTTTAAATGATATTTGGAGTGGGGAGTGTTGACTGCTCCTACAGAAATAAAGGAGGTGGGGAGTGTGTACAAATGTATCTCCATCACAGTTCTTTTCAACACCTTTCTCAAGTGCTTGGTGGCTCTCTCAGCATCTTCTTGAGATGCTATCTCAGCATCTTAGTGATACTTCTAGGTTGTTAATCCGCAACTAACAATTCTGCTAAAAATCTAAAGCCACAATCGGGAGGGGGAGGATGACATTTGTTATTCTGGGCTCGAGTGTAGGGACAGTGCAGTTAATGTTACTGAACTTGTTACAGGCAGTGGTGATTATGGCAGATATATCACTTCTGTGGGTGACAAAGTCCAGAGAAGGCAACTTTACAAGACCACCGTGGTTCATACTCTGCCGGGCTGAGATGACCACAGAGCTTGTTGGAAATGAGCACTGGAAAGTCTCCGGTCAGAGTGGGAACAATGTGGCCACGCTTTGAAATGCCTGGGAAAGACCAGAGGTGTCTTCCAGAGACTTTATCAGAATGGTCCTCGAGGGCTGAAGAAACATTCTTTCCCAGAAAGAAAACCCTGAAAGAGAAGAAGGGTTGTTGCCACAGCTTGCTCATGAGTCAAAGCAAACTGAACCCTCGTGCTGCTCTGAGTGCTGCATGTGTGGTACCTACCTCTGCTGCTGTGGTAATGCAGCATGAGTGCAGTGTGCTCTGGACTTGGGTAGTTGGATCTGGAAACTCAAACCATTGAATTTTGCTAGTTTTGGATTTCCTGTTAATGTTAGAAATGCTCTTCCCACAGTCGTGAAACCTGACCATACATTTACTAGATTGCTTACAAGGATTATTAGAAATTTCCTGTGTACTTTATTTTTCTAATAAGATATTGATTTCAGTATATATCTGTTCATACTTGCAATGAATTGATTTATGGTGGCAGAAATTCTGTTTTGCTGCCAAAACCTAATGGCCACTAGCTAATGCAATTTCTCTCCCCCCTCCCCCTTTTTTCTGAAACCACCAGTGATTTTCCAAAAATAAACTGGGTATGCCAAATTTTGATTCAGTTGCTTTGCCCAACATTTTGAATGGGTTGAGGAAGGACAGGAGACAGAAGCCAATGTGGGCATCTCAGAGATGCTGTACTACAGTCCCACATATGTTGCTTGTCTCTTCTTAGCACTTTGTGTTCTGTCAGTCAGACCCATGCTGCCACCTCCGGCACTCTCTGTCTACCAGGGTGAAATGGCTCAGTTCTACCGTTTTTATGCCAAAACTCCTCTCTTGGCTAGAGGTTTTAGGGCTATTTTAAATTAACCATTCTCTTTTGTCTGGTGTACAACATCCAGAACTTGATTTGAATCTCTTGTGTCATATATGTAAATGTTTTGTACAATGGTTTTGACTACTCTCTAATAGACAAGTGGATGTTTTAAAAGATACACGTTGGTGTTTTGAATGACTGAATTTAAATATGTCAGTTTTACGTATAAGAGATTATGAAATCAGATGTCCTGTTTTGTATTTCTTAACCATATCATGTCCTCTGCCTATCCCTTTTCAAGTGGTTATTAATGAACAGTTTTAGTTTTCAGGTGCCTGAATTACTTTAAAGTTTGTGTGTGTGCTCCTATACTTTATTTTTGTGTTGTTGTGTTTTTAAAGAGCTGCCCTAAGAGCCATAAACATGATTACCCAGTATAAATATTGTCTCTCGACTGAGTGGCCAGAAGTTAATTGTTCTGCAGGATTGCTGTGTGGGGTGTCTTCAACCCACACAGTTTTGTACTAGAATCAAAAAGGAACAAATGGGAAAATATTATATTATGAATGCCTGGTGGATTCTAAATGTTTTAAAGAGGTTACATTAACAGGTCAGAAGAAAGTTTTAAGAACTCTGTGGTTTATTTCCGTGTTTGTGAGCATTTGGGATGTCCTGTCTGCGCTGTTGCTGGACATGTTTCATTGAATGTGTCGGTGATTTTATTTCACTATTGATGTGAACCTGAGTGGAAAGTGCCACAGTGCCAGTCAGCTCTCAGATGAGCATTTGGTTTAAAAAAAGTAAAATTCTTGCTGCTTTTGGTGTGATAAATGATGCCTCAGTTAATTGGTTTATATATAATAAAATATTGTTTAATAGAAACGTGTTAGCCCTTCTACCTTCAATAAAAATTTTTCATCTAAGATTTAGATCTATTTAAAGGTTATATTTAAGTGTTTGTTTGGTTCCCTCTGTACAAAAGTCACTTCTTTCAGAATAGGTCAGAAGTGTCTTAAGAAATATGTGTAATTTTGTCCTAATAATAACTGAGTATCTCAAATGCCAAATTCTTCTCTCCCTAAAAGTTTAAAGAAAACAGTGGAATGTGCAAATATGGAAGAAATCTAAAATACTTGAAATGTAGCCGGTAGAGGCGAGAGGATACGTGAAGAGGGCAAACCCGGGGTTGGCAGCACCCCGATCTGTCTGGGACAGCCCAGCCAGCTCCATCTCTCCCCTCACCCTCCTGGCACTGGAATACCCTTGGGGAAAAAGAGTCATGAGCAATAAAGTTTTAAAAAACCTTGTTGCTGAAAAAAGAATAAATTTACATTCTTGAGTGGCGTCCACTGTGTGGTGAAACTGCCCTTGCCGGGGGGGCGCAGAGGGCAGGACTGAGCTCTGGGCAGTTGTCAGACGTACAGCTCCGTGTCTCTCGAGGTCCATATGTGGAAGCCCTTGCTTCATGTGAAACCTGAGTTGCATTCTTTGGCAGAGATAGTGCTGCAAAACATTGTTTGACTGTGTATTTAGGAACAGCAGCCTCAAAGTCCTGGCATGAAAGAAGAATGTGGTCCAATTATTATTTTTTCCAATTGTTCTGTTCTTTAATGAGGAATTATGTAAACTTTTAAGGGGAGTGAAATAAAAATAAAATTCAAAAAACTTATGCAAAAAAAAACAGAAGCAGCCTGAAAATATTAAAAACTGAGATTCTGAGGTCTTTGTCCTTTCATTCCTGGTTTCCAAACAGTCCTTCTTGGAGTATTCTCTTTGTCATAGGAAAAGGAAAATATAGTTTTGTTCATTTCACAAGTTAGATTCTTTTTTTGTGTGTTATTAACAGGTTTGGCAAACATCGCAAAGATGACAAGAGTGAGAAAACTGGTAAAATAAAAGTGCAGGAAGCTCTTACTTCAGAAGAGGAGAGAATACGAATGAAGCAAGAACAGGAGAGGTAGACTTCAGTATTTGCTTAAACCTTGATAGAGAGAGTTTGTTTTTTAAATTAAATAACTGAAGTTCGATTTTCACTGATGAAATTTCCCACATGTTGATATGTTTATCTACTTTAAATAACAAGACAAGGCTGGATTTATTTTGGACATTAGTATCAACAGCTCCTTTGGCTGCGTTAAACATCTTTTATAGACCCAGAGCTCCCTTCCTTACTGAGGAGACTGAAGTAATAAAATGAAATGATGTCTCTATATATTCTATACCTGATTTTATTGACATTTTCAAAAAACAAATATTTATATAGAATGAAGTATGTTTTGTATTTTTCTTCAAAGTCTTGCATATCTAGTTTTTCATTGATAAATTTAGGAAAAAACTAAAAATTATATTTACCAGTATATTTGTCACTGGAGTTCAGTCTATTTATGTGCTATGCAGTCTGTTTGTGGAATAATATGTATATTAAACTGCTAATTGTAAAAATGAGTGGTGAGTACCTCTATTTATCCTTGTCAGCTTTCCTTAACATAAAAGACCCTATATATTATAAATGTCATATGCTCTTCTCAGTATTTCCAGTCTAGTTTTCATCCTGTCTCTTGTAATCCTAGATATTTGGGGCCTAGACTCTGGTGTCTCTTAGATCAATTTGGTCAAAATCCGGGAAAGCTTAGGTTATATGTTAACTAGTATTTGAGGATGTGTGTGGAGAGATAACCTCTTTGAGTAGCATCACTTCAGTACGGAAACAAACTTTACAAAATTTGATTGCTAAATGGTAAATAGATTCAGACACATTTAGCAGTGAAAGTGAAGTATGAATTAGAAGTATTTATTTAAAAATCATGCCATAAATTTAGAATTAATGCAGGAACTCTGGAGGGAAATTTTGTTGTCTTTGTCCAGGAGGTATCACTAGTTAGTCATCATGATTCCTTTAACCATTATGTACCTTGGTGTTCTGCGGGTAAGAGCAAAAGTTATAAATGAAGGATTCATCACTAACAGCTCAGTGGGATAGCAAAGCCACAGTAATTCCTGTGTAGTCTCCTCAGTTAATCCTAAAATGGTTTGCTTTCAGTTCTTTTAAGGTTGAGTGATTTATGTTACAGTTAAGGCAGGCTAGGAACATGCATTCATTAGTTTTACTTGTTAAACTCCAGAAACTTTATCATTTGTGACCATCCATTTAGATTATATTATGGGATTTTTTTTACTCTTTAACAAATATACTAGCATAAATTGACGTAAAAATTTATTCATGTCCTTCTCCATCCATTCTGACAGTAGAGGGTGGCTAGATTACAGTGCCTGGATGTTTTTTACTTGTCTGATGGGTTTTTATTTTCTCTTTTTTAACAAAAGTGAGACAGAGTCCTTAAATTTATTCCTGTTTTTAAAACTAAAGTGCTTTCAGATTAAATGCTAAAGGGGAAGACTGGAATTGAAGGAAATAAGTGACTTTGGATATGAAGGTGATTGTGCAGCCAGCTTCCCTTTACGTATGGGTAGAGCAGTCCCTTGGTGGATAAACTCCTGCCAGAGGTGCAGAGCTGTGAAAGCTGCCTCCGTTGCTCCAACCAGCTGAGGGCAGGAGGACAGCTGGCCACACATGCACTGCCCTGCTTCCTCCATACACCCTGCTGAACCCCAGCTGGCCCTGCTTGGAGGGTTTCTTAGCAGCATTAGTTTAATCAAAGAAGAAAGAATTTACATGTGAGTTAGTAACATTTTCTCTCTCTTCATTCTCTTTCTTTGTCTCTCTGTGTCTCTCTGTCTCTCTCCGTAAGAACGGTGAGAGTATAGACTGCCCATGTGATGATATAAGAGAGGTTGCAATAGTCACGCTGGGTTCCAAGGTAGAATTATGAAATTATTTGTATAGCCCTCAATGCATGGAGCAAATTCCTAATCCCTGTCCATCAAGTTATGCTAACCAATTTGAATCTTTCCTAGAATCTCACTCTTCGTTTGTTATAAAATCAATATTAAGTGTTCACTGAAACTGCAGAAAATGCATGTGCCAGAACTTCATAACAGCTTGATATTACTGTAACACGGGTCTTCCTCTTCCCGTTACTCTCTTTCCCTGTGTATTTGCTTTCCTTTGTGTTATGTCTATAAGAGAATGCAACTTCTTTGGGGTAGTGGCATGTACAACTAATAAAAGATAATAAAATAGCAACCAAATGTGTGAGGTGCTTCCTTATGTTTCTGAAAAATTCAGATGTTGATTTGGTCCATAGAGACTAAATATTTTTGCAGTTAGATTGCAGAGAGTTTACTTTTGATCCTGTAAAATTATGATGTTAGATACATGCTGTTAATGAAGAGTACTCTTGCAAATTAGCTGAACAATCGCTCAAAATGCTTACTAGGAGACAGAGTAAAATATTACTGTCAGTGTTGGCTCATCATGGCTGCTATTTTAACTTTGTTTTCTGTGGTTTTTTTTCCCCTCAATTTTTTTAGCATACAGTTCACTTGTTTGATAGTATATACCTCTAAAGTGATGCAATACTTTGGGGAAACAGGTTGGATTTAATGAATTTACTATGTATGAGAGGCTAGGAGCAAAAATCCTTAGGGGGGTCAGAGAACAAGTGAACAGCCCATTAAAAAATCAATCATGCCCACAATTTTATGGAATTATTATGCCTTGACTTGATAATTTTAATGGTATTGTGCTTTCAATAGTATTTTCTTTAAAACCTTAAAAGCAGTGTACATGTGGATTATGAGACAAATAAGGAAACTAATGCTCTTCAATTTACCATTATTAAAATAATTAAAATGGCCTTCTATAAACATATTATTAGTAATAATTTCTTGATTCTGTGATTAAGGAGCATATCTCTTAAGCTGTATATGGTTCACTGACAATCTTAAAGTAATTTCAATCAGAAAATGAAGTTATCTAGTTGAAAATACAGGCAGCTTTCAGTGAAAAACAAATACTGGAACAATTAGGGAAGTCATCTGAGGAGACCACCCACCAGTCTTACCAAAAATGATGTAAAATGCTTGCTATTTTTAAATTTTCCAAATATTGGAATAACAGTTCATCCAAGGCCATAGAACGTTGCCTTGTGTCACTGTGCTTTAACACTGGTTTACTGCTGAAAGACTGCTTGCATCATTAAGTATCTGCCAAGCACTGATCTGAAAATCCAGCTGGGCTCTGCTGTGCTCTTGGAAAGGGTGCTTCTCTCCGACAGTGGCACCAATCAAAACCTCAAGGCAAAAATAAGCAGTAGGTTTTCTGAACTTGGCCTTGTGTCTCCTTAGAAGGAATCTATACTGCAGAGTCTTGAGGAAGCTGAATACGACTTAACTTCAGTTAGCTCTATTCCTGTGCCAGATCACAGCTGGTCTATATATATGCTGACTTGGAACCCCTCTTTGCTATGTGATCATCTCATCTATCGCAGGACTACTCAAACTGGGTACAACTGAGAGTCTACATTCACTTGCACAGGCTGAGAAAACAGCCCTGGGCCCTTCATGGTTTTGTTATGGAAGGTCTTCTAGAATTCCAGAGTCCTGTGGTGGGCCTGTGGTTTGCACATCTTCCTAAAATCTCTTGGATTTTACAGACTGGACATGAGTGGAATATCTTGAGCTTTCAGAGATGCTTCTAACTACTTATACTTTTACACAGGCTTTGCTATGTAGGATAGACTTAAAACCAGATTTTGAAACTTTTATCAGTGACCAAGAGGAATTAGTTCATATGAATGTTCACTTTCTCCTGTGCTTCTAGATCTAAACCTCTGGAAGCCCACAGACCTTTCCAGTCTAGAAACTCTCTTCATCTAGTCTTTGAGGGCCTCCCAGGGTAGACTTTGCTCAATATGTAGCCAGTGTGTCCATTGATATCCTGCAACCCAAATGCCCTGAAATTTTTTCTGAGTTCTTAAAAGCCCTTTAGTGTAGTTTCTTTCTTAGGAGATGGGAAGACAGAACTGTTCAGAAAACCTACTGCCTTTGTGTTCTGGCCCTTCCTTGAGAGAGACATCCCTCCAACAACAGGAACTGATACCTTTGTTTCTCCCTCTTTCACCCTTGTATTTTTCTTCAATTTCATTTTTTATTGGTAGTCGTTTTGTGCTTTTTTTTCCTTGCTTTTTTTTTTCTTTCTTTGCTTTTTTCTTTCCCCTGCAGCTCTGTGTTCATTACAAAATAAATCTTCAGCAAATCCAGAACCTTTGCCTGTAATCTGCTCTTCTTTAGCTCAGGGATGTGCAGTTCTCGACACACATGGCAAGGCCACACATGCTGGCTGTATCCAGCCTTGGACTGACTTCCTCTGGCAATGCAAGTGCTCCCCAACCCAAACAACTTTTCACTTTGTACCCAGGTAGTAGATAAGAGAGGAATGAACTAAACATACTTCTTTGTGAAATTTTCAAGAAATTCATCTGAAGCCAGCATGGTTCACTGCTGGATAAAAGACAAAAGTTGCAATTCTAATGTAGTCTCACGATTCAAAGTTCATGATCCCAGCTGTGGACGAACAGTGCTTATGCTGTAATCCACCTCTAGAGGCACTTCCTTCTCTTGGAAAGAAAGCCTACAGGATGTTTTCTCAGGTTAATAGAATGTTTTAAGAGCTTTGGCCATGTTCTATAAATCTCTGGGTTACCATAGAAGTGTTTTAATCTTAGTATTGTATTCTTCTTCAATTTCCACCGAAATGGATGCAAAATCAAGTGCTTAAACACTTAAACACCCGTGTTGGGAGGATCAGTCTTGAGGCGATAAGGGGAAACCTTTCAGAAGAGAATTACAGTGCTGTACTGGTGGAAGCGCTGTGATGGAGGCTCCAGAGATGCTGGGAGGATGACAGAGCGGTCAGAAGGCGGCTTGTGGAGCCGGAGGTTTCCTCTGCTTTGTAAAAGCAGCTGTACAATTACAGCTTCCGCAGGACAATTAACACGGCAGAGCAGTGCCGCGCTGGGAAGGTGCGTGTATAGTCACCATCTGAAACAGAAACCTCCTGCTGTGCTGGTTTCCCCCTTTCTATTTTGGAAAACATGACCTTCTGCTCCTTTCGGTTACAAAGGGAATTCCATTTACATAGTTCCGCTGTTCGGTTCCCCGGTTCTCTGGCCCGGCGGGTGCCCCGGGAGCGGAGCGGGGCCGGGAGGGGGAGCTGCGGGCTCGGCGCTGCCGCCCGGCCCGGCCCGGCTGGGCTGGGCTCGGCTCGGCTCTGCCCGGCAGTGACCTGTGCCGGGCTGTCAGCTGGGGACAGCCCTCCAAGCGGGACGGGGGAGTTGCTTTTGGCGGCCGCGGGAGGAGCCGATGCTGCGGGGGCCGCCGGCGGGGACACCGCGCACCTTGGTCCCGCAGAGGAGCTGCCCTGGGGGGGCGGATCAGCCGGCTGTGTCTGTATTGTCAGATTTGCTGCTACTTTTGGAGATCAATCAGTAGGCTGACAGCACTTTTTTTGTGTGAATGTAAACAAGGCTGTGATTTCAGTGGGTGTCGTTCGCATATTATTTTTTCCAAATTTAGAGGGAAACATTCTGTCTGTTCATTAGAAGCTAAAATAACAATGATTTTTTTTCTTTCCCCCTGAAGAATTCGGTTATTCCATATAATGCTTCCTGTATTGTATTTTCCTAAGGGTATATGGATCTTTATATCCAGCACATAATGAACTTCTCTTCATCTTTTTCTAGTACCATTAAAGCCACAAGCCCTTTGTTGTAAAAGTATACTAATGAATAGAAATGTTACAGCAAGAACAGAAGTCTTGTGTTTTCCCTTCATCATGCATCATCCATTTTAATTAGACAAAAGGGTGGTGAGTACTGTGACAAGAGTCTGGAATTAAAATCATTAATTGATGTCAAGCTGACGAGAGACTGCTAACATGAATTTACTGACAGCAGGAAAGAAATTAACCTTATTACTTTATTTAGTACATTGGGACTATTTATTATATTTTCCTGTGTAAGTTCAGTGTGTTCTGTTAATGATGATAAAGACAAGTAATTAATAAAACCTACATAAAGTTTTATTACCCCCTATCAATGAAGTTTGCATGAAAATCATATCAATAACTTACAAAAAACAAACCTACCACGTCCTTCTAATCAATGTAACTCATCAAAACCATTACAGCAATATTTTTGGTATTTTAAATTAGTATAACAGGCTATTCTCTCCAGCCAAGTAGCATTGTAAAAGTGATTTGATTTAAAAACCACGCCTTGGCTTCTTAATGTCAGTGTTGCAAAAAATGAAATGTATTTTCTGCAGCAATGACATTGATTGGAATAACTGTCTGGTTTGATCATCATTGGAAGGTCACTCTAACAAAGATGAGTTTTAATGTTAAGCATCTTTATTCTTTAGATGAAAGAGTACTGCAGTGTCTTACAGAATGACAGCAGCATCCTATAGATAATTTGTGACCCAAAGGTCATAATAAAAGAATAGAGGAGAGGTCATCCTGTAGTAAAGGCCATCTGGAACTGTTAAAACATCAGATGGAGTAGGGGGCTGAACAGCAGGACACTCTTGGTGCCTTTCCAGATTTCCCAGAGAGACCATAATATTTTTACTGGAAAACCCCAACTTTTTTCCCCCTTAAGCAAAATATTTTCATCTAGCAGTTTCATCTTACTTTTAGAAAAAAAGACAACAGACTGTGATAAGGAAAGGATTTTTGTTTCTTACATAGGCTAAGTGTGCAGAGGTTCAGCCATACTTCTGTTGCTGCTGTATTTTGATGCCACTTAGCAGCTTTCAGAAAAACTGTTACTCTAAATCCGTTATTACTGCAAACATTCAGAATATAAATAATTTTTTAGGTAACTTGTGTAAAATCTTTTCTGTTAAAACTTTACCCCCCTTCCCAGCCCATAAGAGAAAAGAGGAAAACTTCCTCAGTGATCAGAAAATCAGAGCAGTGTGTTTCTCATTCTCACTTACTTTGTGATGGGGTCTTGTCTCAGTTTGTAGCATTGTTTTTGGCAGTGATTTTTTTACATGCCATGAGGAATGAGGGATGAGGATGCAGGACATGAAAACAAATCAATGACAATATTTTTTGTTAGAGAACACAGAAGTGAAGCATGACAATATGGAGCTTTGGAAAAACATTTCAGGCCAGTTCCACTTCATAGAAATGCTGACCTCAGTAGATATGTAAATTGGAACTTTTGTAAAATAATAGTTGCTGAAGAAGTTTTTTAAACAAAGCACCACATATTCTCTAGCTACATATTGTAAGTATAGAGGTTTTAAGACATCATGTTAAAAGCATATTTTCTCTGTTATTCCTCTGCAGGGATTCAAAACACTTCACTGGGCAAGGTCTGGCCAAGTCCTTTACAATATAGTAAGCCCCCCCAAATTTAGATGATCTTTATAATATTTTCAGTTACAAATTTATTTAAGATATCTTGCAGATCATATGAATTCAGCACTCTCTAGACATGTCAGTTTTAAGTAAGAGCCCTAAAAAATGTTGTCTTGCTTTAGAATGCCAAGGACTTTAGGGTAAGGTAGCAGCATGTCCCCTGATGCCACATGAACTATGCTTTAGTGTCAGAGTTACTGTACTAAATAATTATTTGAGAATTAAAAAAGGTTTGCTGTAGGTACTAACTTATAGTTAACTAGACTTGTTGTTAAACTTGTTGTTACTGAGTTGAACAGAACTGAAAACTCATCATATTTTCCAGACTGCACAACAGGAGTCTGTCTAACAGTAAGATAAAGCACTAAACCCACTCTTTTTTCTAATTCTTAAACACAGCAGCAAGTATTTGACTATCAAGAAAGAGACCAAATGATACATTTATGACAGACAGATGGGTTCCCCCTCCACGTCACAGCTGGAACATTTAATTTGTAATCTATTCCTAGAACAAACCTTTTCTGGGTTATGAGACACTTGGCCCTGTTTCTGACCATGCTATAGATTTGTGCTGTCAGTACTGTGATGCATCAAGGTTTTAGAATTGAATCCTCAGAGGTGTTGCAGGTGCAAATTTGTGGGTCTCGAGCAAAGATACTGTCTTCAAAGCTGTGTTCTCTATTGGTGGGGTTTTTTTCTTTTCCTTTTCTTTCATCTTCAGTGTATGAGATTCACATAATACTTTGCTTTGCTGTGAGGTTTTTCACTGCATTTTTTTGTCACTTCATACATACATTTTCCAACTCAGGATTAGGCTACGTTATAAATAGTACTCTAGAAACACAGAATAATGGACCTGAAATAGAACTATTGGTAGAATTTAATGCCTACTTTTTTTACTGGTCTTCAACTAGAGGAATGCTGGATAGGCTCAACTCAACCAGCTGGTGACAGTATTGTAGCTCGACCTCTAGGTACTGCCTGCAGTATCTGGGAATGATTGATTTGATATATGGTATGATATATGGTACCATTTGATATATGGGATGCCTGTGTCATTTTTTTCTTGCACACATGGGAACAGCTGCTCCTTACACATGTAACTGCAGAATTCAGATGTTATCCACCAATTCTTCTTTCTGAAATTGTTCTCTAGTTGCAGAAAAAAAAGTTAGGGGAAGAAATAGTCCAAGCAAGTCTGCATGAGAGAGGAAACCAGTGCTCTTAAAGTGAGGACGGATGGAATCAGGAGCTGAATCATATTTCAGAAGCATCTGAATCTCATGATCTTCTTCCCTTCTACTTCTGCCCAGCAAAAGAGATAAAGAGTAGATTAGAGCTAAGTTAATCTAATGACCTGTTGTCATAGGTGTAAATATCAGCCTTTGTGGCCAGTTTTGTTACACAGAAGAAATCCTAAATTCCGTTTTGCTTACAGACAGCAATGATGTTCTTTGATGCAACACGGTTCCCAGCAGGGTAACAGTCCCAGTTGCTCATCTGGGTGATCCTTCACTGCTGGGGTCACTGACCCTTGGATCAGACATGAAAATAAGGGCAGAAAGTTTCAGTCATGGTAGTGTTTGTTTTGGAGGCAGGAGGACCTATACTTCCTGTGTACCTGAAACATTCACCTTTGGTTGAAATGCATTCTTTAAAAAAAACCTGCAGCAGACAAACCCTCTACCCCAAAATGCAGCAGACTGTTAACTGCAAAGTACACTAAAAGCTCCATTGAAGTGTAAGTAAGATGGTAATTTACAAATTTTTTTAAATCAAAGTAAGCAAGGATTTTCATGTGTTTTACTGCAAGATCCATGAAAGCAGTTTGAGGTACACTGCTGGGGTGGATGTGTTTTCACTTTGAAAAGACAAAGGGTGAATCAAGAAGGTCAGGGGATAAAGAAGGATAGGATGAAATATATGAGAGATTCCACTAGGTTAGAAGAAATAATTCTAATGTCTCTTTTAGTTTCATCCTTGTCACTGATTTCAAATTGGTGTTTGCACTTCACCTGCATATATGCATAATATTTACTTTCTCTCCTGCATTTTCATTTCTTTACATCTTCATTTGTATTTTGCTGACTTCTTTAATAGCCTTCTTTTATATAACTCCTTATAAAAATGAGCATGTTGTTCTCCTCTTAATATATTAGGGCACTTACAGTAATCACCTTATCACCTTTATCCTTCACCCTTTTTTTTTTCA
Organism: Empidonax traillii; assembly: GCF_003031625.1. Classification (NCBI taxonomy): domain Eukaryota; kingdom Metazoa; phylum Chordata; class Aves; order Passeriformes; family Tyrannidae; genus Empidonax; species Empidonax traillii. The sequence goes on along the minus strand of NW_020955420.1, from coordinate 635,490 downwards.
ACTGCAGCCCTCCTGGGTTGTAGCTCATTAAAGGTTTTTGAAGTTCTTGTGCATCTCTTCAGCATGTGGGATTTGAGGAGGGGGGATCTTCAAAGAGACAGTAAGTACTATCACATATTCTAATTGGCAGATAGGCTGTGATTGTTGAAGGAGAAAGAAAATTAGGACTGTCTGATTATGTAGATACATTAATGTAGAGGTGATGGGCAGCTTTTTTTTTTTAATATGTAGTCACTGTTCTATTTCTCTACTGTTCTAGAACCAATACACAGGAAATATATGTGTGTAAAATTTCTATGTACGTACAGAATTATAGATCTTTAAGAGAGACCATGTCACTTTTTCAAGGTAGAATCTGTAATGTATGCCATGCCTGCAAGGTGTTTGTTTCATCCTGAGTTTTTTTCCAGTTTACAATGACATAAACTCTACAACTTCCTACTACAGTCTTTCCCACTACCTTTTCCTTAGGAAGTTCCCCTGCTAACAGTATCTAGTCTCAATTATTCCTGCTGTAGTTTAAATATCTAATACTTGCATTAAAGATGGAAAACATTATTCTCTTCCTCCAGTGTCTGTAGACTGCTATGTCCCCACTCTGTCTTTTTCTTTCCCCAACAGTTTGACGTTGCTGATTCGTATCTGTTACCCAGTAGAACTTCCAGATCCATTCCTGAAAAAGAAACTCACAGATTTTTTTCTCTACTTTTAATTGATATGCTTAATTATTGCGACTATGTAAATTACCTTCCAGTTGATGTTATTTAAGTTAATTCTATTTTTGAAATCTACTCTGCATTTCAAGAACATTTGAAATGTTAATCCTTTCCTCCAAAGTTCCTTCACTTGAGTTTTCTGCAGATTCAATACAGTCCTAAATCATGATAACCCTGAGTAAATTCAGAGAGTGATCCATGTAGAAAATATCTCAAGCTGTCCATCCTGCATGACTGTGAATTGCTGAGAGCTACTCTCTGGATACTCTGCAGGAGCAGCCTCGTTCAACCTATTGCATCCATCCCCTAGCTGTTTTTCTTAGCCTGGGACATACTGCCCTGTTCACAAGGTGTTGTAGAAGAGAATCTGGCTGGCCTCACCACATCTGCTTTTGATAACTCTGGGGTGGCTACTGCTCTTTCCTTCATCTCCTCCAGTAGTTTGTTTCAGAGGAGACTGAAGTTACACTGATAAGGTTTTTAATTCTCCACCTTCTCTGAGGGATGTTTGACTTTTTCTAGTGTTTCAGTATTTTAACTGTCCCTGAAAAGCTCTCCAGGTTGCTGAAAAAGTCTGAGGCTTACTGAGACAGTTGTGTGTGTTAGGTGAAGTTAAACTAGCTCAACCAGTTTCTAGCTACTTCTTTTGCTGGTTGTATTGGTTTCTAGCTACTTCTTTTGCTGTTGTATTGAATATCTTTTTGTTATTGGTGGCAGTCAATTGTGCTGGTCATCTGCTTGCAGTCAGCCATTTCAGTGAAGACAGATGCAAGCTAAAAAACCATTAAGCCTTAGGTCTCCTCAGCATCATCTGTCAATATCGTTCCATGGCTGCCACACAGGGGAGCAACCTTTTCTTTGCTCTTCCTTTTACTGCTAATGCAATTACGCAATGATTTATTGTTATCTTTAAAGCTCCCTGCTACTTTTATTTCACATTATGCCTTGCCCTGTCTGATTTTGTCCCTGCATGCTTATATAAACTGACCACATTTTGTATGTGTTTCCTCATGTGTCTGAGGTCAGAGGACGGTCATATTTCAGCCGAGTGGCCACACATGTATGTACACAGCAGATAAGGCAGAACTGTTAATATTTTTCTTTCAATGACTTGAAAAAGATTGGTCTCTAGACTTTCAATTTAAAAATTATATTTACCTAACAGTATTTTCAGACCTTTTTTTTTTTTTTTTATAATATGCTAAAGTTTTGGATGAAATGAGTGTAAATGAGGAAGAGGAGCTATCTTTCTTATTTACAAGCTACTGCTGTTTGTGCCCATGATTGTCCATTGCACACAGTGATCGTTCTGAATGATTTTCCCAGGAAAGCAGGTGGCTCTGCTGAGAGGTGGTTATAACTGTGATAACTGACTAGCTCTAATCATGATAAGAAAAGTAAAGTGTCATATGTCGGTTCAGAGTGAAATCACAGTAATGCCTATAATCAAGGTACCTTCATTAGAAGGGTAGTTGTCAGAAAAATTCTGCTTGAATCCAGACAAAGGTCAGAGAAAAATACAGGAGAGGACAAACTCCCATATTGACTTGATTGCCAAAAATTAGGAAAAGGGCCATTAAAGCCCTGAGGGCAGTTGAGGAGGTTGGAGGAGGAACAGTGAGACCTGGCTTACATGTTGGCACGCTGTTCCTACAAGGTATTTTTCACAAGCAAAGGAGGAGGGGACAAATTTGACAAGATCTGGCTACTGGCCAACGCATCTTCTGACCTCTTTATTAGAAATGATATCTGGCAAAAATTGGACCAAATGTGTTCATCCCACTGGACTAACTTGAACAAGCTGACTGGTTTTATAAACGTGTGGTTGTTTTTCTCTGTTTCCAATCCATCATTCCAACGCATGCCAGTCTGATGGTAGAACAACTGAGAACTGGCAGCCGTGAATGGCTTGTCATTTAGCTTCTGTCCTTATACAATGCTGTTTCTATCCTTAATAAACATTGTCAGCCATCTCACATATGTGGAACTGCAAGCATTCGATACTGCTTTTGTAAATGGGTGAGCCTCAGTGGAAAAGATGAGATTGTGAATTATCACTTGGGCAATATCTGAATCCTGGCAGCAGCAGGAGGATTAATTGAATTGACCAAGCACTTGCACACTAGAAGCAGCAGCCAACTTTGTTTCTGCTCTTAGAGGAGGACAGAGCTGCCATTCCAACGGGAAATGTAATGCACTAGCCATGAATATCCTTCCCATGCTGTGTTCATCAATTAAGATAAGTAGGTAATTTTTTGCTAGGATCTAAATCACTAAAATGAAAAAATCCCTCACAGGAAGCTGGAGCTCCCAAGGGATTTGGGATATATTTGTAGTCTATTTCTAACACTATATGAAATTAGGGTTGATTTCTCTTCTGTTGATGACTTTGCTTATTCACTTTTACTCACAACAGCTCAGCCAGCACCACATATTTTCTGTTGCTGAAAAAGTTGAAGTTTAGTTCAGAGACCTGCTGTAAACATTTAGCTCAGGGTGGAATTGGAATCAAATTAATATGATTATTTAGTACCCAAATATGAGCTATATGGCTAAATACCCTTTGTGGTCAAGGGAGGGGTACTCAGCACAGATGGCAGAGCCTGGAGAAGGGCTTGGCTTCACCTTAAAATGGCCATGTTACAGATGTTCAACTGAACTGCCCTCTGGAACCTGCAGCATCTGCCTGGTGTGACTGAATCTTGGCTGGCTCTCCTGGGAGTTCAAAGCATACCTCAACACCTAAACTTAGATGTCTAAAATGGTAGTTGCCTTCACCTGAAAGCTGAACATCACTCACAGAGTTTTGAAGAATGGAACGAGGTAGCTGCTGTTTGCTGAGGACAGCCGTGCATAAGCTTTTCCCTTCCTTTTTGTGACCACCATTTCATGTGCATAGGAATCACTATAAAATGGGTATGTCTGTCATTACTGGATTAGCTTGCAATGAAAAGCTCTTCTAACAATTATAGGAAGTTCTGCAGCTAACAATATTGTCATTTGAAGAAGTTATCATTAGCTTTTGAATTGAATGGCACACAAATGCATGAGGATAGTTTGTACTTTACTGAACATTATAATTTGAGTCTCAAAAGCATGACAGTACATTGTTGACATTTTCCATATTAACACTTCAGCAGGAAGGGTATAGAAACTTCTTGGGATAGCTTTTGTATTTTTAGAAGTTCAGTTTAATTTAAACACTGCCAGATTGATTAACAGTTTTTGCAAAAATTCTTTGATGATGAAAAGAGTTATGTGAATGGTAAGCATTATTATTATTGTTAAACCCCCACAAAATCCTTAGGAAGGCCATAAATCCTCAAAATTAGCTGATCTGAAATTTCAGACGTAGGCATTTTTATTGTACCGTGTCATGAAGGAATACAATTCAGTGAAGACAGCTTAATACACTTATCCACATTATGAAACCAAAGCACTGTGGTCAAACACTTCTCCAGATACTGGATTTCAATAGCAGAAGTGTTGCTGATTGGGGCTGAAGTACAGAGCAAGTTCTAGGTTCTCATCTGTGCTGCACAGTGTGTTTACATAATCATTTTAATTTTTTCCCCACAAGACTCTGCACTGGCATTTCACATATATATATTTAATGCAGTATATGCTAAAAAGTGATTTCAGGTATATCATGCATATAAACACATGAGCACATGGAGAGGGGGCAACATAAAAAAAGCATCGCAATTAGGAGAAAAAAACCAGAACATTTTGGGTGTCAGTATGGTCAGACATCTTATACCTTTCATTTTAGGGTTATCCTTTGTTAAATGTTATTGCAAGTGGTTACTGTGTACTTTGGTTATAATTAACAGGAAGATCGTCCTGCATTTAGACTCTGATTTTTAATACTGTGTATATTAACACATTGTATTAGCAGTTGTAGAAAATATTCTAAAAATTTTCCTGGTAGATGTGAACATAATTAGTTGCATAACTCTTCAACAATCAGTTCTTTCCCACTTGAATGGGAATAAGTATCCCTCACCAGACCCTGCATGGGAAATCTGAATGTTCTTGCTGCAAATGGTGCTGCATCCAAACTACGAAAGAAATAATAAGCTGATGCATGAGAAAAGGTGGTTAACATGAAACAGGGACCACTTGTGTCTGGACCTGTGGAGAGTGATGTGATATTCATGGTCGAAAGTTACATAAGTTCATCATCCTCTCTCATAGCAGTTAGTATAACACTAAGGTAAATATCACCAGTTATCACAAGGTAATTCTGTTTTATAAGCACTTCAGGTAACAATACTTTCTTCTGAATTAATTACTCTATGCCACATTATTGCTATACTGTCTGATTTCATACACTGAAATTTTGGTTATCTAAAATACATGGATTTTTTTCTTTCAAATTGGCATCAGATAGTGTTCCAGTATGTGATGATACATTGTCCATTTAAAGAAGAATTAAATCTACCAATGTCTAGGAAATTTCTGATTTCCTTTGCTTCTTCCATTCAGAGGACAAATATCAGTAGACAAATGCATTCCTTCACAGGGTAATTAATACAGGACTACAAATAAAAATTAAACTGCAGAGAAAGGAATCAACATGCACAGGTGATTTTCAGGCCTGTCTTTCCTTCTACATAGAAACCTTCCAAGTGATTAGGGCTGTTACATTTCTGAATTACAGCTTTAGGATATAAGTATGCAGAAACACAATTTAAATTTGAAATGAGTTTTGGATTTGAACTTGAGTCCTCCTCCGCTGTAAATTAAACAAAAACCAATTCTGGTTTGATGTTGCTGAAGAAAAAATTTCCACTGTGACTGAATATGAGTTGTGGTGCACAAATCAGTGGTACTAAGCATAAAAAGAGGAGTACTGAGGTTTAACTCGGGGCATGTAAATGAATCACTGAACCATCAATGTAGATGGCTCTGGCTGTTGAGAGGAATTCAGCCAATCAGTTGTATCCCAAATCAGTGTTTGTGATCAATAGCTGCAGGATTTGAGGGGGAAAACAGGTCTGTCTATCTATGCCATCCTTCTCTTCCCTTCTTTTGTTATGGTGTTTGTTAGTGTAAAGGAACAACTTGCTTGGGACTCAATCTGATGAAGACACACTTGATGTTCACGTACCAACTCTGGGCTGGATTCACATACTTGAACACAGTTGTCTTGTGTCATTCGGGTGATCAGTCTCTGAGGCTTCAGCATGACCTATGGAGTCCTTGCCCAGCAGCTGGAAATCCAGAAGGATTACCTGGGGGTGGCAGGTGCCCATAGCTCTTATGTTTGAGCAGTTGAGTCAAGGCTGGGCATCCAAGCTCTGAAGGAAGACCTAAATCACAGCATCAAAAGTGTCTGTAGAGCAACTCCTTTCATGCTGGGACACAATGACTATGCAGCAGCTTCTAACTCTGGAGTCTGCTACCAACAGCTCCCTGCCATCGTCAAAGCAGCTTGCACACTTGCCTGGTGTGAGCTCACCTACTGTTGGCACCTGAATTCTCATGTCTTTATGTGCAGTCTGAATCCCACCCTTTGTGTATTCCCTTTTGGTTTTGTAATACTAATCTTGAATTGGGCTAGTTTAAAATTTCAGGGAACGTCAAAGTTACCTAACTTTAAGGCTTTTCTATTTCCAGAAGAGACAAGGCTTACGTTCAGAAGAGATATAGGCTTTGAATAGGCTGCTCTTCTTAAAAGTTTCTTTTTGGAAATGGCACACAAGAGAGATGCACAGACCTGTAGTCTGCATGGATGGATGCTGTCACACTGTAGCCATGGCTGTATTAGATGAAAAAGGAGCACATTTTACTAATGGAAGGGAGGAGACAGCTGAGTGCTTCGTTTTGCAATGATGACAGAGCATTAAATTGGTCTGGGGAGACAATGTGAGTGGGGTTGTGTGGTCAGTTTACTGCGTGTGTGATACATCAAATTTTCTAAAATGCCAAAGAAACTTCGAAGCCCAGATCAAATTTTTGTAATAGCTTTGTATGCTTTTGAAGGTATGATCTGTGCTCAATTTGTGTTTGTCAGATTCCTAAATGTCATCTATTTCTATCTGTCACTTTTTTATCATACGGCTAAAATAGTGCACGTAAATACAAATTCCCAGTACAGCATCACCTTTCGTTTGTAACTTTAACACAAGGCACATGTTGTTACTTCCTGGGAAGATACAACCTGCTTTTGAGAGATGCCAGATTCAGTTTGTTTACATTTTAAACAAAGCATGCACATTTCAAGTGACTCATACAAGAATCTGCTTCTGCTGTTTACTGCATGAATGCAAATGTACATGTATCCTATCCTTATGCAGTTTTTAAATTCTGAAAAAAAATATATGATTTTTGTAGTATTAAGAAAGTACATTAAAATTCCTCTCTAAATACAGGCATTAGAACCATTAAATCTGACAAGTTTTGATGAAGTGAATATGAATGGAATCAGACCATTCTCAGATAAGTTTGGTAATAGCACAGACATACTAAGATGCATGAAATAAAAGGTAAACTGTTTACCGACAACCACGACCAGTAATTATTAACTTAATGAATTAAGACAGTACATAATCAGACTTGCTCCTTAAAGAGCAGTGTTGATTGTAGCACTGCTTCAATCTAGGCTTCAATATCCAAGGTAAACCCCATGGCAAACTGAAACTGGAAACTGCAGTGGTTTTCATTAAGATATGCTACCTAAACTGTCTGCTAACTGCTTCTTTATATGTCTGGGGTAGGGGGACAGCCATCAGTTTCATCCTTCTTTTACTTTTTCAGAATTCAAGCAAAAACTCGAGAATTTCGGGAGAGACAAGCTCGAGAACGTGACTATGCAGAAATACAGGACTTTAACCGGACGTTTGGCTGTGATGCAGATCCAATGTATGCTGGGATCACTTCCTATGACTCTTCTTCAAATAGTGGCACGATAACACTGAACACCCGACCACAGAGCCCGAGGGAAGGACAGACGGTGGAAGCCTTGTACGCGCAAGTGAAGAAACCACGGAATTCAAAGTCTTCACCTGTAGACAGGTAGGCACCAGCCATCAGTCAATACACTCTCTCAAAATATGCCCTTGTACTGCTTTTGTCATGGGAGATGACTGTGCATCAACTGGAAAGTCAGAGCTGCATTTTTATTAATGGCTTTTGAAAGCCTTTATGTAGAACAGTATTGAGCTCACTCAAATCAGCCTGTTACGGAATGGGATGGCAAAGTTATTTTCTGCAGAGCAACTGCTTTTCTTCTCATTCTTCAGATGGTTTGGAATTTTGGAGTCACCATTTGGTGTAACTGAAATTAAATTCAAATTTTTGTAACGTTATTAGGTTTATTTAACAAAGCTCTAATGGATATGCTTGTGGAATGCAACATTTCCCACCTATTCACAGCACTTGCAAAATCTGTAAAAAGCCCTTTTGTTACAGGAAAAATGAGTTAAAACTTACCTCGATTCTAGTCCTACTGTTGTCCTGAACAGGTTGAGCTTTTTGATGAAATACAGACCAAGTGAGTAAACTCCAAGCTTAACTCATGATCTACTTTCTCTTCTCATGATGTAGCTTATGATTTATACTCTTCCTGTGGTTTCGTTATCTGAACTGGGTCATGCTTGGTTTTATGCTGAAACTGGACAAAATTCTGATTTCTGTTGATGGAGGTTTGAGTTCCTTTGAAAACCTGAAAATAAAATAGGCATGTAAACCAAAATAAAGTAAAAATAACCAAAGGCAAAATTCGCAGTTTTTTTGGTACTTTAACAATGAAAATACATCTGTTTTCTTGGCTTGCTTTTACGAACTTGCAGTTCTGCATTTTCTCAGCTTTACAAAAACTAACACAAAAATCCTAGTGCGTGAGGTATTGTTAGCTCGTTCAGAGGTTATTAATTTAGCTCACAGTAAAGCCACTCATTTTGTTTTCTACTTCATCCTTTCCAGAATTAAAATATTGGAGTTTCAGTTAGATCAGCAAAGCAGTGTCTTTGCTTACAGTGTTTGAGATCTGCTTCTACATGAGAACTGGCATTCATCTTGCATATTCCGTTCTAGGCGGCAGTGGAGTAATATGTATTTGGTCTTAAGGAAGGTAGCTGCCGTGCAGAGTTCAGCTAATTGCCTGTCTAAAACCCTTTGAGGACTGAGATTGTTGCATTTAGCCCTCCACTAGATCTATTTTACCAAGTTTCTTTACATAATATTGATAAAAATATATCCTCTAACATGACAAATAAGAAAATCTCAGATACACTGCGGAATGCATGCATTTTTACTAAAAAAATCAGTAGCACAACTGCCTTTTTGTTTTCTCAACTGCATTGTTCTGTTGCGCTGTGTAGAAGGTCTGCATTTCATATTGAATGAAAATAATTTATATATTGTGGATATATGTACATTGTTTCAGTGAAGGAAGCAAAATGATATTAAAAGGTGACAGCTTCACCTGTGTCTGTCCTTGAAATTTTGAATTCCTTAGCCATATATTGGCTGGCACTGGTATACCGAGGTGTGTATGTACATTTGAAATATTATATGTGTATACATATGCATATATATATACACACATATATATGTGTGTGCATGTATAAAAATATATTTAACATTCATATGTATATGAAATATACATTCCAGCACTTTTGTGCCTTTGGAATTCAAGAGAGCTTGGTTGGGTATGGCTGCCACGTGGTGACTCTTATGGCTGTTTTTGTTAGACCAAAGGCAGTGTTTCATGCTGGAGCTGAATGGCATCAATGTCACATCAACAAAAAAAAAGTTCTTTGATGCGAGCCTGGCACGACGAAATAGAAGACCTGCATGACCTAGCTAACTCTGTGTGATTGCTGATAAAAGAGCCAGGAGAGAGTGAGTAAAACTGAAGATAACGGGGTACTAGGGGAATCTGATGTTAATCATATGGGTAGGACTGAAGAGCAGTGAGGTAGTTTTGCACATTCAGGCTGCTTCTGGAACATGGAGGGCCCTGTCTCTCACAGCTGGATCATGCTGTGACAAAAGGAAAGGCCCAGCACACACAATGGGCTTGAGCAGAGGGAGAAAAAGCAAGCTGGGGACTAGAACTGGGACAAGCAAAGCCACCCCTAATCCTGTGATAAACGGGGACACATTTGACAAGAAACACCTGGAAAGAAATATTTAATTCAGATGTAAAAATATTATTGTTTGCTATAAATGTGCTCTGAAGTACCTCTTCAGGGGTCTGAGGCGTGAAGTCCTGGTGTATGGAGTTTCCTTTTCTCTCTCCTCACACATTTATTAACAACTAAACCATGGAGGTGGTGAATCCCACCCGGTTCAGGGAGACTATCTGGGTAATATTGCAGTGATTTGTGCAGGCTCAAAGTTAGCTCTCCCAGAAGTCGAGTCCATACTTTGGGACCATTGCTGAGTGTGTCATGTCATAGAATGGTTTGGGTTGGAAGGGACCTTAAAGATCACCTACTTGGGCACAGAGAAGATGTAACAACTGTGAGGGAGCAGCTTTCAGGCATCCTCAAAGTGCATGAAGGAAGTCTGAGAGCTTGACCCTTTGTAACATTCAGCAGGAGAGCCTGAATCGTGGCTGAGGTATCTTCCCAAAGGCTCCTCTGTGTTTTACAGGCTTTGCCTTAGATGTATTAAGTAAGCATCCTCTGAGCATTTTAAGAAACAGTTGTGACCGTGTGGACCTGAGGTGCTTGTTAACTGTGTTGTCTCCTTGACTGTAGGATAGCTGGCTCCTCACCCCATGGGAATTGCAACTTGTTTCTTGCTATCCATTTCCAGCAGAGAGACCTTCCCCTTTCACTTAGCATCTCCAATGATGCCCCTTTTGACACCAAGCATCCAAATGCCTCCTCTCAAGGCTCTTCCCCATGGAGCTCTCTTCTCTGCAGTCTGATTTATCCTGATAATGCTACAAGAAATTTGATGAGGAATAGTTGGTTGCAGTTCTGCGTCCTTAAAATATTGTGTACATTAGCGTTCACCTGTGGTGAGTGTTACTTTCAGTGTCTTGTTACCCCTTTGCCCTCCCATCCTTTCCTTTCCTCTGGATGCTTCAGAGGTTTCCTAAATAGAAAGGGTTGCTTCCAGCCTTTGTGGATGGGAAGGGAAATCACTCTCAGTGTGTTACCCTTGTGCTGAACTGCCAGGAGCTGGTAATGGCCAGGCTGTCTCAAATCTTTAGCACGTTCATATTAAAAGCAGCATTGTTTATATGGGAAATGTTATTTCTATTAAAGTTTGGTGCTTAGTGCCAAACAAAATTTGACATTTAAGTATGTCCAAAAGGTTATTTAAAAGGCTCTTACAAGGAAGCATATAACAAAATGTCCCGTAATAGTTTGCATACCACTGCTGAACACTTATGACAAATTTTTCCATAACTTGCAAGAGAATTACTGTGCCTGTGTGTGAGGCCTTGTCAGGGTTTGTTTTTCTTTAATATTCCCTCAACTTCTCTCTTACTTTCATCAACACATGCCACCAACTGTTGTAAGTTTAACTGTATCGTGGCACATGAATAATAACAAAGTATATAAACTGCTCATAGGAATAGTGGATAAATTGGTTTTTTTTTGCACATTTAAGGATATTATGAGAACAACTATTATATTTATTCAACAAATGATGGTACTGTCATCAGACAGTTATTTCATAACCTAACTGAAACCAGGATTGAGAACAGGTCTGTATCTCCTTCTTGGAAATATGTTGTATTTGCATGTATCCCAAGCACCTCAATTGTAGACAGATAGTACAAAACAGTAAGAAGAACTGGGTTATTCCTTAAACTTTTTCCGTTTATCTAAATTAGAAAGTAGATATTATAATGTCAAAATACAGCAAAGGAGAAAGAGGTGTTGACTTACTTATTGGAGACACACACATCTATATGTGTGTAAGTGACAGTGCTTTACCCATCTTACCAACAATGGCTATTAAAAAACTTCAACTCTGTAAATAGTAATTTTAATTCAAATATATCCTTACAGGACTTGAAATTTGTTTAGAACTGAATCAATGCAGATTTGTGTGGCATCATACTTAAGTCATTTATGGATATTAGTGGGGTTCAGAGGGAAAAGCCTTGTTTGTTGTTGGTTTGGTTTTTCAGTGATAGTACTTGTAAAAGATATAGTTGAAATATGGGAGGTTCTTTATTTTGGGCTTCTTATGTAATCCATGCATAAAAGTAGCTCCTGTGAATCTTGAAACACTTCACATTCCAGTTAGGCTAGTCATAGCAATTCTCTCCAGTAGCACTAAAAAAGTGGTTTTCTGTTCTTGATCCTAGAGAATTAAAGCAGGTTCTCTTTCTTAACACAGGAGTTTATTGCTCAGAAGAAACAAAGCTCTAGCAATAAATAAATAAATAAAATGAGTAAATATGTTGGGAGTGATTGATGGTCAGTATAGCTACATATACATGAGCTGCCCTTGCTATATTATCTCCATCCTATGTACTGATGCATACAGAGACAGGCTGCTAGGAAGTTTTTTCACTTCTGTTAGGCATTAATGAAGCGAAGTCAAGGTCAAATGTATATTTTACCATTTAGGAAAGAAGTATCTCAAGAAAATTTTCTTCTTTAGGATAAAGCTTTTAACTTAGCTGAAAAATGTCTCTAGTATGTTTTGCACCATACAGAAGAGAACTTGTACTATTGCTCAATACTGTTTTTCATGTAGTTGACAATGGTGCTATACAGTGGGGTTTTATAGTGATCACCTGACATCCACAGCTGAGCAGCATGTAGAGAGACAACTCCTAATGGACATTTACTGGCTGTCACTCTGTAATCATTTCCCACCAAGAGTGCATTGTCCTGAAATATAATTGAAATAAAATAGGCACTGTGATGCTGTAAATCTAAATAGCTTGAAAATAGTAGGTTAGACTCCTCCAGCTTGCTGAGGACATTTTAATGGAAACATAAATACCATAATCATATGCTTTTTGCATGCATTTTGCCATTAAAAAGAAAAAATCTTCATTTTAGAAGGGAGACCTTTATGAACTTGTTTCTTTTCTATCAGAAGTAGAATCAAGTTATGTCAAAGGAATATTTTGGAACTGAAAATTGCCCCACTTCCTTTATCTGTCATCGGTTTGGTGCAAAGAGGCAAGATGCTGTTTTTAAGGTTGGGTTACATACTTTGCTTGCTGCTTTTCCAAAAAGAAATAGAGAACATTTTATTAAGATGTTAACTTTGATTCTCTCAGTAGTATCTTTGTGCTTAAATTGGCATGAGAGTAATGAAACCTGGAATCTGCAGAGAAACACTCTAATATAATATAGAAATATGTAAAAAGTGCAATAAGCAGACCCCATCTTTCTAGTATGTGTAAAATAACTCTTAGCAATAGCAGAATGGGTCATGAAAGCTATGAAATACTATAGTGCCATGCCTGGATAAATATTTGTTAAAAAAGCAGGCTCTTGTGTAGCTATATTAAACTTCTGTATTGGTGATGTCAGTCACAACAGTATTCTCAAGTCATTTATGCATAGGAATCTGAACTTACTGCGAGGCCCACCAAAGATAAGAGAGAGGAATTATTACTTAGGGTGATGCATCCTGTAAAAGCCAGGATGTTTCTTAGATGAAGAGATTTTTTGATGGTTCTGGAAGTTGACTTGAAGAGCACTTTCGTGAAGGGAAAGGCCACGGCACTGTAAACCATCTAACCAGTGACATTTAAAACCTGCAGAGCTGTGCAGAAGGCTAACAACCTAGATTGAATAAGATTATGAGTAAGCTTTTCCCTCCTACCTCTGTTTATTTCTCTTCGCTGGTGTGGAAGTGTTTTCCTACGCCTGAATCCCTTGTTCTTCGTTGTTTATCACCTTCTGCCATCAGAGCCCTAGAGATAATGTGCTACCAGGGGAAGGTACCACTCATGTAGGTGAATACTCAATCAGGTTGCAAGCATTTCAGAGTAGACGACAGTTTTCCAAGCTCCTCAAATAATCAGTAAAGTTTTTGAAATTAGTAGTCATAGGTTTTAAATCCTTACCTTCCAGTGAATGTCACTCTTTTGTGGCATTTTGAAGCTTCATTCCTCTGAGAATCTAATTTCTGGAAAGACTTTCTTGACCTGGAAATTAGCACATATGCCATTATGGGATAATCAAACAGACTTTTGAAGACAACCTTCTGGAGAGCAGTGGGTTAATGAACTATTTGCAGTTCTCTAACATGTAAAACTGAAAATACTTGGAAGTCATTGTGGTATTTTTCCTCCTCTGTCTGTGATAACCCAAAGAAGGATTAGTTAGAGCCTCTGTGAGACTCTTCATGGGGTTTAATTTCACTTTAGCACTAACACATTGGGTTTTTTGTTTCTCTACCCTTCATCCTATAAGCCAGTAATCCTTGCCCCCAGGACTGCCTAAAAATTAGCTTGGTCTCTCATAGACCTGTATATTTAGAACCCAATAGACACTATTAGCATTGGCATTTTATTATCTTAGGTTGGTTGTTTTCTTTTGTTCTTCCATCTTGATAGAATATAAGACAAGTTTTAATATAAATTCATGAGGATTTATGTAGGCTCCCTATTGTGAAAGTATGCGATTGCGCTCCCCTGTTTGGGTTACCACTTTGGTGGAATAAATGGCAGACTTACAGTGAACTCTATTCAGGTCTCCCATTTTAATTACTTGAAAGTCCTGGTTTCTCTCTGAATAGATACCAAGCACTGATACTGTTGTGAGAACCATGTCTTTCTCCATTTACCACAGTCACAGCCTCACTGAGAACCCGGTGGTTTCTCTTCCCCTCTGCTCGGGTCGGTTTGCCGTGTAATCTGAAGTGTGACAGATGTTTGTTTGTTTTTACAAAAGCAGCTCGAGTTAGTACCTCTACAAATGGTTGCAGTGGGAAAATGCACGGAGAGATAAGAGAGATGAACTTCCCGCTCCGGGTTACAAGACAAGGGGGAGAAGGGGGCCCACCCAAACGTGCCCTTTGTGCCCCTGTTCTGAGCGACTGCGGATGGACCGCCTTTGCTGGAAACTGGGAGTATCTGCATAGCTGTGTGATTTTCAGTTCGAGTGCGGATGAGAGACTGTGTATAAAAGGTGGATCAAAACCTGTCACTTCTCATCCATTTAAGGGTATAATATATTAGTATTTTAAATACGTTGTAACTGAATTATGCATAGGATTTTTTGTTGGTATATTAGTGCAATTTGCACACAGATATAGCTCAGATGGGTGTTTTGTTGCTTGAAGAAAGAAAGAAATGAACCTTTACATTTTTTCAGATGGTAAAAGACAACAAAACAACAAAAAAAGAAAACTATAATTATATATCCTACTATGAAACAAAATAAGATGCAAAAACAATGAGAGGCAAAGTCTCAGGCATCTAATGGTTATTGTATGGCTTGAGATTGCAGTCCACAAACCCAGCTGTGTCTGTGATGTGCACATCTTTATTTCCCACTAATGCCATCAATACAATTTGAAGTTCTTCATCCTGAGAAAGTTATGGGGAATATTTGAGCACGCAAACGTGAAAAAGCAAAGGCTTTTCCATTCATTAAATGAAGTGCTTTCATCCTAACAGTGTAAACTGTTAAAATCTGTTCTTTGCAAGTTGTACTAACCAAAATTTGGATTGTGAACTGATGTGCAGCACTTGAACACCATAATTTAATCAGTTTAATTTGTTGTTGCTATTGAATGTAGCCCTTTCTAAAGAGAATACTAATTTATGATTCTTCTGTCTTTTATGTCCCTCCAGTCAACCCATCTGTTCCTCTTTGGTGAAGGATTCAGGCTTCTCCTTTCCAAGCATTTAAAGGGATGGAGGTTTTGCATTTTAGATTTGTGTAGTTATAGGAGAGGCGTGTACAGGCAGAGTTTGGAGAGAGTACTGTGTGTTCACCAAATTCTGGTTTTCTGCTTACTAAAACTAAATATGAAACTTGAAGTTATATCTTTAAAATAATGTAGTTTATTGGATGAACAGTAAAACGTTCTTTTAGTATTGGAGAGTTTGAAAAATTTTCTCTTATTTTCTATTTTTATGAATGGTATCTCCTTCCGAGATGAGACAAACTATATTTAACTCCATTGTTTATCCTTATGACCAGTATTGTTTGTTTATGTGACTTACAAATCATCCTGCTTATGGTCGAACTATTTTGTCCCTGGCAGTAGTGGTGGAGTCTAATTGTGGGGAGGAATCCTCTGCAGTAAATTTTAGGAAGGAAAAGAGCATCACTGCATATAGGTTGTAGGGGGAGGTGGTTGGTTCCTTTTAAAATCTTGTAAACTCATTGAATGAGTGCCTATGAAACATATCACATTGGCAACCCTGGAAACTGAGAAATTGCTGAAAGATCTCATTTCAGTTTGTTCTTGGTTGGAAAGCTGAAAAACAGTGCTTTACACTCATCACTCAGAAAACAGTGTATGTTACCACAGCCTTATACTTCATGGTGTATTGTTAAAGAAGTTTTATAAAGTGTTTGAAGTCTTGTTCCTTAAGGCTCAAACACTATGATGTGAAACATTGAAAGGTTTCTTGCATGACCTATTTTATATGATTAGGTACTTCTGAAAAACATCAGACTTATTTCTAACATGAGACTTACTTGCCATAATTTTTTTTTTTCATTCTTTAAAATACTAGTGACATTTAAATAGCTTTTCAATCTGATGTGTTCATAGGAGTCTTTCTTACATGATGAATATATGAAATGTTATTATGGTAAATAGATGACATATTTGTAATGGATAGGTAATTTCCTCTGCCTGGAGTTTAGATGGTGATATAACATATAAGAATTTATGAAAGAAAAAGCAGAGGAGCAAGTTTTGCTTCATTTTAATTCGTGTGTATAGTTCGGTAACAGTAATGCATAGCACGCCTGAGTTGCATTTCATTCTGTAATGAAATGTCTTCTGTGTGCAACAATTCAGTCTTGATTACAGCCTTCCCTCATTCCTAGGTTTCACTTTAAAAGGAAGCACAGCACAAACTGGGATGAAAAGAGAACACATAATTTCTACTATCAACATTTAAAAAAAGCAATTAGAATTTATACAACTTCAAGGGATGTGAGAACTAATGTCCCTCAGACTTTTCGTTTCCACTTATCTTTGGGAAGGAAAGAGCTCTGACCTGGCAAACAAAGGAGACAGAAAATATTAGCATTGGTCTTTATTTCGCTAGACATAGTTCATGGCTCATTAATAGTTATAGTATATATTACTGGGTATTATATGCTGCAGAGAAAACAAGCAGAAGTTGCCTATCATTACTTTGTAATTGTGTTAGTAGATATAGTCTGGGGGGAAAAAAAGAAAGAAAAAAGGAAAAAGAGAAGGTTTATCTGTATATTATTTTGTACATCATCTTAAACTGTGCTGTGTCTGCTTGCTTAAGATAAACTCTATGCATATTTGCTAAAATGTTGTCAAATTAACCCACCCTTTTCTAAGGATTGCTAAATGCCCATCAAGAAATGGAGGGGTAAGCTGAAGCTATTTTAATTAGCAAAGTGTGATTTAAAGGTTGCTAAAATCAAAAAGAGCTTATTCATTTTTCATCAATAATAATTTTTCTTAATATTTCATCAAAACCTGCTGATTTGGAGACCACCTTCTGGGCTTTGATTCATTATGACTGCAGACATAATTTAATTTTCCCCCCTTTCCTCATTCTGTGATATGCTCTTTCATCTTTGAGACATTGTTAAGATGTTTCTAACACAGATTGCTAATTGGTCCAACTTTTTTTAAAACTGTACTTAAGACAGAGGCTTCTTTTCTGTGGAAGCAGTTTTCCATACATTTGCTTTCACTAATGTTTTTTTTCAATCTCTGTATGTGCTAAAGTATAAATTCTCAAAAAGACATTGAAAATTTAGGACATGTATGCTTTTATATATGGCAAGTGAAGCAAAAGTATTAGAGACTTGATAGAGGGAAATTAAGAGAGTTGGTGCAGTCATTAAGATTGCATAGTCACTACATTAGGCCTTTATAGTTCATCTAGAACTAACTTGGAATTACATGTAAGTAATGTTTTTTTATCTAAATCTTTGGGGGATCATGAAGTAAAGCAATTATGGGAATTTATGCAAAGGCATTTTGTGAAAGCATGTACAATTAAAAGAAATTGCTCCTTTCACTTTAGTAGAGCTGTTCATCTAAGTTTTGTCTACATAATCATACTCTGGTAATTTCTAGTCCCCAAATGCGTTTGTGTTACTATTTTAAGTTGAGATTCATAACCTGTTTCTTCTTGGGAGATCTCCCTGTAGAGGAAACTTTCCATTCACTTACCACGTTAAAACAACAAGTGGTTGGTTACTCAGCAGCAGCAGAACATAGGGGATTGAAGCAGTCCAAGTGCTGTGGGCTGTAGCCTGATCCTTTACTGAGGGTGATTGGAAAATCAAACCAAAAATCTTCATTTTCCTTTGCTCATCTCTCACTTGTGAAACGTGTCACACCGGGTGGGTGCAGCTGATGTCCAAGGCACAGTAATTTAGAGCAGGACCATCTTTTTCTTCTCTTACATGTAGCCATTTTCCTTAGTCCAGACTAAATGGAATTTCAAAAAATGTCCTCTATGTCTTGCTTAAATGGTCAGAGCTAAGTTATTTCTCATGTGAAGCCCCACTGAACAGTTCATGCAGACTGAATTTCATTAGCTTTCATTAGTTGCACTATTCTGCTGTAGCTAAAACTGCTGCAGCTCAAGATGTCAGAATGTAACAGGAAAATAGGTAAAACCGACATACCATTCAGTGTCAGGAATTATCCTACTTTATTAGAGCTCATGCTGACATTTTTTAGTATTCCTTCAGAAGCTCAGATGCCTCCATCTTTTATGTAGCATGTCATATGTGTGTGTCCACATTCAATAGAGCACATACACATGTGCAGAATGCAATGCAGATACAAGAATGTGTTTAGCTGTGGCAGTATTTGTGTGTGTGTGTGTGTATATTTATGTCTGTCTATATGTTTTTGTGTTAAAAAAATCTCTAAAAATTCTTCTGCTCCAGAGGAAGTGACCTCCAGAGCTCATCTAGTCCAACCCCCTGCTCAGAATGGGTTCGGTCAGGTCAGGTTGCTCAGGGCTGCAATTGTGCCCTCAGTATCTCTGAGGATGGAGATTTCATCCAGATCTGTGGATGCCTGTTTCAGTATTTGACCAGCTTCATGCTGGCTAAAAAACAAAGGCAAAAAGAAAAAGCTTTTTATATCAGAATTTCCTGTACTCCCATTTTTGTCCATTTTCTCTCATTCTATTGCTGTGCAACTCTGAGAACAGTCTGGTGTATGTGTGTAAAAAACAAACAAACAAACAAAAACAAAACCAAAAAACCCAATAAAAATTAAAGCATTGCTTTTTGTAAGATTTGGAATATAAAACAACAGATTCAAAATTTTCAGACATCAAAAGAAATTTTTAGAATAATAAGGATTACCTTAAAAATAGTTATCATTGAACTTTTCCTAGAATGACTCCAGTGTTGGCTTTTTTTCTTGTATCACCTATTGTATTTTCATATTTCAGAGTTACGCATAGGTAGGTGGCTTGTTTCTCACAAATTATTTTGAAAACATATGTTGCCTTTTTCTCCACTACGCTATTCAAAACTTGAAGAATAAGTCTGAGAACAAAGTATAAGTCTTGATTCTTCTTGAAATACTGGAAGCTGCCTGGGAAGCTGACTTTTCTCATTTAATTCACAGGTTTTGTATTGTGCTTAAAACGTTCAGCTCCAACAAAAATGATGCATCTGAAAGTACCTTTAAAAATGACTCAGAACTGTGTGTGCTGTTGGATTGCAAGTGCTCCTTATATGTACTTAGTTCTTGCTTTTCAGTCAGTCTCATTCTGCTGGTAGAGAATTGTGTTGCTGCACTGCACAGGCTGGATTGCAGCTGTGTGGGATGTGTGGCTCTGATAGCCTTTCTTCTGCTAAAGGATTTTCTGTATTTCTCTTTAAACACTGAGGTCCTGCAGCTCATCTGCACAATTTTCTGGACAAAAAGAGATCATGACTCCCAGAGAAATGATGCTGTGTTAGCAGGGAATTCTGAAACAAAGGCTTCCAAGAATTTATCCGAGTCCTGGTCGCTACGTTCATTCTACAGCTAAAATTTACAGATGGTGAGTGCTGCATTGCAGGAATGGAGGCTCAGGAGACACGGGGTCTCCTGTGGAGCTGAAGGGTTGCACCGGAGGAGGGAGCGGGAAATGAAGCAACTCTCCCGTGGCGATCAGGAGCACTGCAGGATGGGGATCGGAGAGAGGAAGCTACCTGCTGAGCTTGCTGTGACAAAGGGGAGCCAACTATCCTCTCACCTGCAGAAAAAAAAGGAAAAAAAAAAAAGAAAAAAGGAAATTAACTGCCCTCCTCGTAAGCAC
Source organism: Empidonax traillii (assembly GCF_003031625.1). Taxonomy (NCBI): domain Eukaryota; kingdom Metazoa; phylum Chordata; class Aves; order Passeriformes; family Tyrannidae; genus Empidonax; species Empidonax traillii. The sequence goes on along the minus strand of NW_020955420.1, from coordinate 615,378 downwards.
AGATGAGTCATAGGATGGTCTATGCAGGGTTGCCTTTTATATGATAATATGTTTGCAAGGACCCTAAAGAACTTCATAACCTTTAATGGGACTTGTAGTTGATATAATGACGACCCCTCCCCACTCCCTGCACTGACAGACAGTTACCTGCACAGTGACATGCTGGTGCTGTTTAATTGCACATAAATCAGGGCCAGGGAGTGGAGACAAGCCAGGAAAGTATGGAAGGAGAATTTAAGTGCAAAAGGTAATTACCTGGGCTGGAATGTGGCCAGGGCATCAAGGTTAACACCTGTGCACTTGTGAGAAATGCCTGTTGATATTCTTCCAGAAACCATTTTCTACAGAGTTACAGAAAAGACCCTGCTAGTTACTTAGTCTAATTCCCTCTGTACACGGAATTGGCTCTTACTGTGGTATATTCCACTACTTATGTAGTGCGCACTGAAATGAGGTTTGGCCAATAGCATTATTTGGGCTCTTTCTTTTATAGGTCTTGTTTGAGGAGACAATTGCCTGGTATATAAACTAAATTTTTATTTTATCACCTCCATGCTCTCTTGAATGTATTAAGGTCTACAGCAGAGAGACATAAACAGTCTGAGATTCACAGTACCTATCTGAGGGTGTCCCTTGAGATCCTAAGTAAGGAGGAAAAAATTATTTTGATGTGTGTTCCTCAGTCTTAAAACAAGGTAAATTAACTGCTGCTGAGGCCTCTGTTGTGGTTTAGACTGCAAAAACAAAAACAAGCTCAGATATCACCTCATCGCACCATAAAAGACACAAACCCTTAACATCTTCCTTTCCTTTCCTTCTTTGTTTGCAGACAAATCCAAAATCTCTCCTTTCGTGAGCTTAGTTTAATCATATTTTTCATATTTCACCCTCTCAGTTCATTACTCCATCTTCAGGCAATTTATGTTCTCTGTACCGTTTGAAGCAGCTCAACAGTCACATCCTTTAGCATTCTGCCTGAGCTACTCAAACCTGATCTTCATTCATGTGATACTGAGAGAAGAGCTGCATTCTGCCTCCAGTCATACAAGAACTCTGAAAAGTGTTTTCGCATTTATTTATCTGTCAGGTATTTATCTCATCTTAAAATCCCCCTTAAAAACTTAAAATACTTTCATCTGAAGAGGGCTAGCTCTTGAATACCTATCTCTCTTGTAGGAGGAGAAATAAATTTTGTTCTGCTCTTAACCTTGTTTTTGATGAGTGTTTTTCATTTGTAAGAAACCTACAGAATTTCACAAGGTTCTGCACAGTCTGTCCTAATTTCATACTATGCCTGTCAGTCTTACCTGAGCAGCCCTTCAGAGGAGATCTGCAGAATGTTGTGTCTATTTGTCATGTGAAACCGAATGTGGACACATAGAAGGAAAACTTTCATTCCTACAGGTTGAGCCAGTCTTGGTAACTGTGGCTGCAATATTTGTATTCCTTACAGACGAGTACTGAAAAGGACTTCTGCACATTCAGCAGTTGGTTACGCAACCTCTAACATTAAAGCTAGGCAGTTTAAGATCTGATTTTTACTTTTTTGTTGCTATTGCTTTTTATGGTTGACAGCATAGTGATCATTAATATTTCACTGGCATTTATTATAAAAGAGAATTATATTGTAATGTTAGAGGGAAATGTTGAAACTCATATGAGATTTTAAATCACTGTGTATCCAGACTGACAAATTGTGCTAGCGTATAGGAAATAAAAGGAACTAAGAGAAGTTTAATATCATGTGAGCAGAGAAAGGCAGTTTTATGCAGTAAATAAATATGGTATTGAGAATGATGACATGAGGGAAATTGTTGATGTGGGAGGAATGTGTCAAAATCGGAGGAAATGAAAGTTAGAAGCACCAGGCTGAGGACTAAGGGTGAGAATGACAAGTTGAAGATGCTTATAGGGGGTAAAGAAAGGTAATAATTACATTTCAGCAGTCCTTAATCTAAGTTGGTAAACTCCTTGGCTGTGATTTAATTCACACACAATTCACCAGAATACAATCCATTAAATTCTGCTGTAATACCTTCTTTCTCCCTGTATGAGCTCTCCTTCAGGATTCACCTGACATTAGGCAAAGATATCTGAGCTCATTCATTCCCACCCTTCCACTTCAGCAGTGCTGCAGATACAAAAACAAAGCCTTGACTGCTGCATCCAGTCATCTAAATTCAGCTGCTCTTCCCTTTGGTGCCACATCAGAACAACTTAAAGAGGCATAAAACAGCAGGAGCTGCAATGTAGGTGTTCAGGTTCTTGCTGCTTGGTCACATTACTGTCTTGCTGTAACTGTAAGAGTGTTGCAAACTTGATTAAAAAAATTAATGATGAGAAACAAAGGGATGAGCAAAGAGAACAAAAGAAAAAAGTGAAGAGACCGTGCGAGAAGTTTCTTGCATGCAAGGCATCCAATTATCCCTCAGAGCCCTAATCCCTTGTCTAATTGCCTAAGTTGATCCTTCAGGACTGAATGGATTAAATGAAATAGCAGGGCTGGTGAAAAGCAGCCTATGGGAGGCATTTTATGAACAGGCTTGCATGAACAGCAGAATAAAGTTTCTATTTGCTTCTATTTGTCTAGGCCTTCTGTTATCAAAAGAGGGAAAAGGAATGAAAAATACGAGGGCTTTTGGTTAGGAAGTAGTCCCTTTGGTTCAGATTTGAGGCAGTGGGGGATGCTGGAAAACCTGTCCTGATACTTTTTATGCTGTGCTAGTCTGTGTGGCATATCTCTCTCTGGGACCATGAACTCTCACTTTACACTATATTAAGTTCATTTGAAAAACTGAGGGAAAAGAAAAACTTCTTCAAAATATCTTACTGCAAAATCAGTAGACACTGGAGAATGTCTGGGTTGAGCTGGCATTAAAATGGAAGCGAGTGGCCGCCTGGATCCTCATCTCACAGCAGTCATGGGTGCCAAACTCATAAGAGAACAAAGACAACTGTCAAGTCTAATGTACCTTAAAGGACTTCAGTTGAATAAATTTCTCTGCATACACACCAGATAAGAAAGAGTCCCTTCTAATACTCTGGTATCTCACCCTGTTACACAAAATATCTCCTGCAATTATCCCCTCTAGAAAACATCAGGCTCCTTCCTTCTAAAACATTTGAGGTGGAAATACTATGAAGGGAAAGAAAAGAAGAATCTCCTGCAGAAGAGTGTAAAGGAGAGGAAATCAATCCTCTTCTAGTCTTGTTTTCTGTTGGCCAAATCCTTCAGTTTTGCCCAGTACTTTGCCCTGTGAAAGAGGGCGTTTAGAACACAAACCTCAAGCAGTGATTCTATCTTACTTTAATTTATACAGTGCCATAAAGTTCACAATAAGATCAGGTTGTCTTACAGTTGTTATGTGAAATGTTAAGATGTAGCACAGCATTAGAAAAAAAGGAGGCAACAGAAATGTTAGCTGGTTCATTTGGATGTCCTCAGGTGACATTGAGCTAAGAAATTAATTTCCTGAGAGAAGCCTGCAGCAGAATGGAAACATTATCTGAATTGGAAAGGGTTTAGCAAGGAGGACAGAAAAAATAATGTTGTCTAAGCACTCCTAGACGTGACTGACACCTGCTTATGCCTTCTTTACTTATACCTCAAATTTTGCTAATATTAATAGTTTTTAAAATTCCTACGCAGTTATTTCATCAAGACCTTTTTCCAACCTGCTTTGTGGTGAACACTGAAATGATTCATGCAGTCATACTGTTCTGACTGAATAATTGATACATTTTGACAGGCTGAATGTACAATGTACTTGAATGTACCTTTGCTTCTCAATATATATATATATGTGATGATTAACATCACTAGTTCTTATGTGTGCTCGTCAAGGGGGGAAAATGCCCCAAAGAGAATATTATTTGATGGTTCAACGAACTGAACTTTGATACTGCACTTAAGACTGTTGATAGCATTAAGATAGTCTTGATGGTTTATGGATCTGTCAAATTAGAAAATTTCACAGAGTTAGAGAGAAAACTTGTGAAATATAGAGAATTTAAAGGAATGCCTTTGATATGTTTTGATCCAAAATTTCTCGTTCTAAATTCTAGTCTTAACTCTTGGAGGATGAATGGATATCTCTGAAATACTCTGATTTAATGTGGTTCCATTGAACCTAAATCTGTCAGGATGTGTCGTAGCCAAAGCTGCAGAAGTTCCACAAAAAATAATTCAAAGCTTTAAAAAGGAGCTTATTCATGCCTAAATTAGAAAACCAAGCTATCTATATAGCCAAAGGAAAGAGCTAGTATCCTCAGGAGGGCAATTCAGAGCATCCGAGTGCGATAGCTTTAGGCAGAGTTGTAAATGCTCCCTACCCATACATATTAATCCTGCCCTGAGGTCATTTAGTTACCAAGCTGATATGAACTCTTTAAGTCTGAACCAAGCTTCCTCTCTGTGCATGGTTCAATTGAAAGTTCATTCAGCGAAGGCTTGGCCATCCATAGCTGTCCAGGGATTGTCTGGTTTGCTCTGATGATGTTGCATAACCCTGATGTTGTAGTGAAAGAGCATCACTTTTGCATCCAGCTTTGGAATGCTGAGATTCTCATTAAATGGAGGCACTGAGGATGTTCACACACAATGTAGGTATCAAGACAGAGAAATCTGTAGGTAGTGCATAGATAGATAGACCACTTAAGGAACGTACCTTTCTCTGTGTCCATGTAGGAAACCTGTTTTCCATAAGATACGAACTGAAAATTAAATATATAAATATCCCATGAAAAGCGAGTGCAATGCCTAAATGTAAATGCTTGGAGCAACTATGGATGCCCTAAAGCTCACAAATCCAGCCTGTAGCTCCAGTCAAGAAGGATCTGTGGCTGCTGTTTCATATCTGCCATTCCTACAGAAAAAAGTCTTAGTGTCTTTCTGTCACTAAAATGACACTTAGATTTCCATGTTTAGGCACCTGAGTTGATGATACTCAGCAAGTGACTTTTAGCTGCAATTACAATAATCCAGGGGAAAGTAGAACCTGATTCTTCTACATGCAAGATGAGGCTTAAAATCACTGCACCTGCCCATCCTTTCCTGTCAGTTAGATTAGTCCCTGTCCTTGTTCTTGTGCATCAGGTGGCAAAGTATTATGTCTGAATTTGACACTGTGTGAATGACTGCTGTGTACTCTCAAATACTCCAATGCACTTAAATGTTATAGGATTTAAATACATGTAAATACTAAATGTTTTATGTAAAACAAATACTATCTAAAGGATTTCCTTTACAGGATTTTAACCATCAAGTACTTGGAGCTTTCATTTGTCTCTATCTCTCTTTTCATCATAAAGTGTTTTCTGGGGCAGGAGTACATGTAAGAAGAAGAGCAGTGAAGATTCAGCTTGCTGAATCTGGCCAGTTTTAGAATGTTTCTGGGCTTGTGTTCTTCTGGAGACTCGTCATTAACTAAAAACTTCCTGTTTCACTAAATTCAGAACTTTTCCTTTAAGATGTCTTTAACGCATGGATGTGTGTTATTATCTAACCAGCTGTTTCTTTTTGTTGACTATTTAAATATTACAGAGCCATAGATATGATTACCAAATTGATAATTAACGGATAATTTTGTTTTTAGGAAAGATTTTGTTTCCATATTGTACATATTCTTGTATAAAATTTTACATGCTTCAGTGGAAATAATGCCTAAATTGTTGAAAATGTCTGTTTGTAACTTTTCAGTAAACTCTGCTGTGAAATCTGTACATACTCAAACTTGAATCTGAAAACTAAATGTTGTTTACTGACAGTTCCTCAGTAATTTCACTTGCATGTGATAGCCCTAATTTGTGGCTGAAGTTCTGAATGGCTGCTAGAGAATTTGCCTTTCTAGAACAAAATAGTAATTATGTACAGTCATCTTCTTTTACTTGCTCCAATAATACCATATACTCAAGTGAGATGAGAACCTGTTTTATAAAGTATTTTGAGAACCCATAAGAGTAAAAGAATTTTTGCTTTATGTAGATAATAAAGATTATGATAGATTTGGGGAGACATTGCTCAGACAATACCTTGAAACAATATGTAAGAATTTTGATACCTCAGCAACTGTAACATTGCTTAAGAAGTCACGGCATAATGTAGTCAATCCCTTAACGTCTAATAATGGATTGTTTTAATATTTGTAATGGAATTTTTTGCACTTGATTATTATAATTGGCTCTATAAGTAACACATTTAAAAAATTTTATATTGGTAGTACCAGCATAACAAAGGATTTACTTAATATGAGAGAAATGCAAAAACATGTTGGTTTACATCATATGCAATAATTATTAATGGAAAATTGTTTCATAAATGATTTTCAAAAGGATACATATCTTTTCAAGCAGTGGTCTTTACTACTATCAAACTCTGAGAGCTGTCCTGGTTATGATGTGATAGGTTTCTCAAAAGAAGGAAATCGTTTATTCTCTCTATTAGTAGTGCATGAGGCAAAAATATTAGATTTACAGTGGAAGTTAAAAAGATGTTTTTGTCTAGCCATAAAGAGGATAAAGCATTGGATGTAGATTACCTTTAAGAGGTTATGGTTTTCTCCAACATCAGAAATCTTTATCGTTGTGTCAGACTGCCATAAGCAGGCTCATTTTCCTCAGAGCAAAAGACTTTCAGGTCCCTTCCAGCTCTACTCTTCTTTATATGTTATAAAGGGAAAGGATCCCCAGTGGAAAATGATTGGACTTTTTTTTTTTTTTTGGTAAGGACATTAATATTTTTCTGCTAGTCATGTAGAGTTATGTGATTTTTTAAAAAAAGTATATTTGTCCATGTAAAATAATTTTTTGTGGCATGCTACTAGTTGTTTTTATTATTACTATTGTTATTGTTGTTGTTTTGTTTATTTCATAGTAGTAGTTACACAATAAGTTTTGGAGAATGTTTTGCTAGGACTAAGAGGAAAGGAAAAGAGAGCTGTTAGGGGTGATAGCATGGACCCTTTGTGCTAAATAGTTCAAAATAGAGTAAATTACCATGCTATTAACATTCACACAATACATTATAGGAACTTGAAACTTCAGAGCTAATGCTCTGAAAATTTGTACAGAAGTAGCTTTGCGAGAGGCAAATGTTTACTTTTTGTGTCTGAAGAAGAAAAGCTGTAACTACCATTTTAAACTGCTGCTACAGTAAACATTTTTAAATAAGTATATTGCTTTGGGTTCTTTAAGAAACACCTCATTACTACTGCAGTGATCTTCAGGGTGCTTTTAATCAGAAAATCATGTAAATTGGTAGACTAGTTGGCAGCTAATAGACTTCAAGCTTTGGATGAATTATTTTGTGCTCATACAAGTAATAGGTATATTAAATCTGAGCATTTCATCATCAGATCTCTAATACAAGTGAAAAACATTGAATAGTCATGCTTAGCACTTGCAAAGTGCTTTGCTGCTCTGAAGCATTGCACAGACAATTGCTATTGAAACCTTGTAAGCTTTATTGCTGCCTCAAAAAAAAAAATATCTACCCAGCTAAAGAGGTCAGCAATGCAAATTGCATTGATGGGAAGCGTGTATCAAAGAGTTTTCTTTATACACCTGTACTCTTCCCTGGATATTTGCTGTTAGAATCATGGAGCAGAAGGACCTTATCTGTGGTCCAGTCCAACTGTTTTTTTTCTTTAAGAAAAATTAGGTCACAACAACAGCAAACAAAAAAGCATAAATAAGAAGTCTATAGTTTTGTGAACTCGGTTGCATACACAGTTTACTGACTTCTTGAATCCACTTGCTGGCACTCAGTATAGTAAATAGGAATCATCAAGTCCAACTATTAACAAAAAAGTTTAATTTATGTTAATTGACTAAGATGAATGACACAGATATAGATGTCTTTATTTTATTAGGTGAATTCCACTCTCTTGTCTGACTCCAGATACTCATGAAGTTTCCATTTAAATCTGAGACTTTACTGACAGTAGTGAAAAACTACCTAAAACTGCATGTAGTTACCATGCAAGTACCCAAATTTTAGCCTGGGGGATGATGGATGGGGTGTTTTTATTTTATCACTAATGAAGACAGGTGGTAGAAGATAAAGATGAGCTTTGGGGTTGGCTCTAGGGACTACCAGTTTCAGCAGCCGTGGTAAAGTTACCACCACTTCCAAGCCGTCTACCGTTTTTTAACACCTCACTTACCGCTTAGTGTTGCACTGTTTAGAGCTGTGGAGGGGAATGTGAATCATGCAACTTATACACTAAATTTTTCTGGCCAAATATTGTTCAGGACCATTTTCTGACTGTTTCGTATTAAACTTCTCATTTTAAACTGCTTGCACCACCTGGCTGTGAACTATCCTGCAGCAGAGAAATATTCTCAGACCAAACACAAGAAAAGCAGGGCATTCAAAAACATAAACCACTTAATCTGAATCATTTTTCCCTAAATTGGCTGTCAGATTGTTGAGTGAAAGCAGTGTTGGAAACCTGGTGCTGTACACCACGCCACGTGCTAAGTGTAGCTTTGAGCTGGGTGTGTTGCTGTTCCTGCTTCCAGATTGCACCGAAAGATCAGCCCTTATGTCACACATATAAGTGGGTTTTGCTGGTTTAGATTAAATTACATTCCATCAGTGCTCTAGATCTTATTATCATCAAAAGAAACATTTAATTCACCTGCCATTTAACCTCCCCTCCTCTTCCTCTCCTGTTCAAGACTGAGAAAAAATGTTGAATGAAATTATTTTAGACCCTCACATTTGAGACATGTTAAACTTAATCTTTCTTTCCCTGGGTTGTTGGAAGTTGTCTGCTTTGTCAATTATCAACATGCTGGCTTCTGCTGGACTTTATTCCACACCCTTCTGTTTCATTATAGAATAGTAAATTAGAATTGTGGGTTTTCTCTCTTTTAGTGCAGTCTTTCTGAAAAAATATAAACATTATACTTTTACATATTCGGATTTCTAATCTTCAACCTAAAATTTGTCTTGCACTCTGGCAAGATGCATTTGCTTGTGGAACTCCACAAAGTCTCTTCAAGAAAATCCATCCTATACCTCAATCTCTCAGTATCTATCTGTTAGATTTCTCATATATTTACTTGCTGCTTAGAAATAATTTTAGCAATCACTATATATATACATTTTTAAAATAATGCATCCAACAGCAGGCAGTGTTATTTTTCTTTTTCTTCCATGAGCTTATCCACCCACTTCCTCTTTGTCATGATGAATTTCCTTTGTAGTTGATTATAGTGATTTTCTGGTTTGACATCCCTCAGGCTCTGCCTTCCAAATCAATAGCATCTTTCAGTGAATGTTGTGATGAGCTTTTCCCCCCCTTATTTAAAAATTACTTTAGAATAACCTAAGTGAAGATTTTTTTATGATATGTCAATTTACTTGTTCTTCTTATGTCTGTTCCTCAGTCAAATCTAAATCAATTGTTTTCTAAAGGTTTCTTGTTTCCTATTCTTATAAATTGCTACAGTCCAGTTTTTGTTTCCCAGGCTGGCATTTATCTTTGTCTTGTAGCTGTCCACATTTTGAAGTATACAAATACCACAGACCTCTGACGCTCCTTCATTAAGTGTATTTGAGGTGTTGACGAGATTATGGAACTCATCAATTCCCTCTTTAGACAGAAAAATGCATCTCAAGTTCTGTGGAAGAGGGGAAAAAAAATTCTTTGTTTGCTTACTCATCTGGGAAACTACAGTCTGTTGCCAAAGCCAGTTACCATGAGCTTTGATTAGAAACCAGCAAAGACAGATGCTGAAAAACATAGTGAGAATGATTTTATCTGCTTAGAGAAGAGTTCGTTTGACTTTGGAAGAGCAGAGAGACATAGCTGAGGGAATATGAATATGCATTCCTTTTAATATGTAGATGGCTATGGATGTAGATATTCTCACTTGCAGTGGTTGCTGTTGTTGTTACAGTGTCACTCTCTCTCAAGACTTCTTTATGACCCAAGGGTGCTTTTTTCTTTAAATTTAATTTTAATTGTTCGTGTTACATCCATATGCCTAGGCTTTTAGTATCTTTTTAAAATCTTCCCAACAGAAGGAAGGGGGAATTCTGTACTGGTTTTGAAGTACATAGTTAGTTACTACATTTCTCGGTGATTTTGCCCATGTCATTTTGGCTGCAGCCATTTTAGAGGTTTCCTTGGTTTTGCAGTTTTTCCGAGTTGCTAAAGTATTTTGTGTACAGAGATAAAAGTGTTCTTGACAAAGTGGACCTGAGAATGTCACCACTGATATTAATATTTCCATATAGAGCCAGTTGGCATTCCCAGAGCTCTACTGCTCTGCTTCTATAAACAACTGAGCTGTTGCAGTTTTTCACAGCCACCAAAAAAGAGGAATGTTCTGTTGCTCTTCCAGCTTCCTCCTTTTCTCATGGTCTGACCTTCTCCCAGTGCAAGCTTGGGAATCACAGGGCCATTTGCTGAGCCAGGTCCACTCACTGGCTGCACAGAAAACTGTCTTTTCTACAGATTAATTTTCTGCTGAGCTTGAGGCATCACTGGTCTCATGAAGTGCCTGGTGATTACCAGAGCTGGAGTTAGGTGAAAATGGTGTTGGGTTATGACCATGGAAGTGGAAGAGGAAAGAAGTATCCATGGAAGGGGCATGACCAGATAATTCTGAACACTTGGATTGCATCACCTCTTTGAGAACTGGCAGCCCAAGATGAATGTGTGTTGTGCTGTGCCTTTCCCACTTTAAACCTGAAATTATATAAAGAGCTTCAAAGTCAGAAGTTACACCTGGCTTCTTTCTGTCCTAGTTTCATGATATTTGTACTTATTTTTTTATGTTAATAGCTGACCATTAAGTAAAATGCAGGGTAATGCTGTTTCAAATCCTGTAAATTTCTCTTATATGTAGAGTTTTACAGGTTTTTGATAGGATTTTCATTCTTTGTCATCACTCTAATTGCCAAAATAGACATTACATTGCTTCCACATTTCAATTTAAGAACTCCATATTTAAGGCAATTTTTTCCAGTTTAGGTACTTAAATTTGGTCTGACATCCATTTTCTATAATCCAGTATGTCTTATTTTCAATGACATAATATCTATGATTTTTGAAACATGTATTTGGGGTTTTCTGCATTGAATTAATCCAATTTGATTTTGGTGCCTAAGAGCTTTGGAAAATGTTGACTGTATGGTGTGCAAATATTGCTAGACCAAGATTAATAGATATGGACATGTGTTTATCCAAGAAAGCAACATCAGGTGTTTTTAAAATTTGTGAAAGTGGATAGATCACATGAAAAGAGAAAATGAAGATGACATGGGAAGAAATATTGTAGTAACTAATCACAAATCTTCTGATATTTGAAGTACCTGTTACAACACAATAACAGTAAAAATGAAAATATGGAGATCAACTTTGACACAATGGCTAGAAGAAAGCTGTGAGAAAAATAAAGAGGTTCTTGATACTCTAGATGAACAAGGACAGTACAAGCAATATCAGTGACTCCAGTGTGAGGAGATATAAAGGCAAGCTTTTGGGCTTCTGAACCTGAGTTGCTCAGACAGAGCAGATGCTTTTAGTGCCTCACTTGGCTTCTGCTCAGGAATGGCAGTGTCTGTGGTGTGGATGCACAAAACCAATACTAAGTGAATGTTGCTGACATGTTTTCATTCTTTTATTGTAATTGACTTCCTTTACTCTTCTGTTTAAATAAATATTATTCAGACCAGAGCAGCAATACTTCAAATTCCACTTTTACTTTGAAAGCAGCAGGATTAAGTTACCTGGCAAGAATTCAGTGTTCAGAGTCTTGACACTGAAAATTTTTTATTTTACAGGATTGGACAGGCTTCTTTTTCATCTCTAGCAATTGAAACAATTAAGCACATTCCTTGCATTAACATAAAAAAACACTTACTAGAGAGAGTCTTTAAGCAACTCTTAGTGTCTTTCATGGTATCCCTTAGTTTTGTAGTTAGGAAGTTATGATCCACTTTATAAAGAAACAATTTTTAAAGAAATTTTAATAACTTCTTATAAATTATGTTTCTTTTCCAATTAATGTGTGCTCTACCTTGCAGTGTCATTGTCAAACACAAACATAAAATGCATTTTTCATTTGGTAGTGAACAGAATGTTACGTGAGATGCTGCAACACAGCAATGAGTTCAATGCCAATGTATTTTGAAGGTGAGACATAGTGTATCAGCTGTGACTGTGAGAGTACTTCCCTCCAGATAAGAAGAGCTTTTGGAGAGGAAAAGATGATGAGAAATGGAGCATTTAGTTCAGGCCTCACTGTGCTGGGTGTAACTGTCTAGCAAATAACTGATCTTGCCCCCTTGCTGCTAATAGTTAGGATAGAGATGCTGCCAGTGGATGAGACAAACAGAAGCAAGAGTAGAGTCAGAATGAGAGAGATGGAAAATATCAGATAGCTGCAATATTCAGCAAAGTTCACTTAGCAGAAGATTATAATAGTGCATTTTGTACTGGAATATGTGAGTATATAAATAGGGATTATATGTATTTTGTAATTATGGGGTGTGATTATGTTCCTTCAAGGACATATTAGGCATTAGGTAATTATACAGGAACGATGCCAAATCTGACATTAAAATTAGTGCTTTGAGATTTATACCTTTTTTTTTTGTTGTTTAAGAAAGGCCTTAAACAGTAAGGCCTTCAGGTATGTGCAGTGTTTCCTGACTTGTTAGGCAGTAAGATGTTACTGTGCCCTTTCTTGATTTTGCTCATTTTAAAAGCTTAACCCTTTAAAATATTCTGTTCAGCTCAATACTGTAGCAACCTATGACACTTAAATAAAACAATGATTACATTCTCAGATTGTCAACAGATCACACAAAAATGCTTTCTTCCATCCTCGCTTCTGACCATCTGTTTAAAGAGTCACAGGAAACCAGTCTGTAATCTGCGGTTAAGAGTTTAAAATCACATGCATTTTTTGTGACACATACATGTAGAGTACTGTAATAATTTGTATTAGCTCTAAAGGCTGGGTGACTTGACCTTGACATCTGTCAGATATACCCATTCTCTCTCTCTCTCTCTTTTTTCTCTCTCTCTCTCTCTCTCTCACACACACACACACACACACACATGCACACACAAAGCATAAAAAAGAGGGAAGGGTCATTTTTTTTTTTTTTTGGAGCTCACATATGTGTATATGCTTTTACTTCCCTTAAAACTGCCTTCCCCTAAAACTACTTTCCCTTGTTGTACTTTATAATTTAATTGCTGTTTTTTAAAACCATCCACACACATTTTAGGGTTATTTTCTTGTATGCTAAAGTTTTACATATGCTGTATATGAATATTCTTTTCTTTTTGAATAATTTTGGTCTGAGACATATAGTATTTTCACATTGATTCCTCAATGCCTTCAGCAGATAGTCTTCAAAAGAATGATGCTTTAACTGGTAGCTTCTACATGGAGATTGAACAGATCTCATTCAAAAATTTCTCATGAAATCCTGAAGCATGCAGCAATGAGGAGGGAACATTGCACAAAACTAGGCTGCAATACCTATACACAGAAATGTGAGGAGCATGTATTAGTTTCTGCGACAGATGAATGTTGTCTCTGCAGCATTGTTCTCCATAGCATTGTCACCAGGGTAACTTAAACCAACCTAAAACTGAATGCCTCAAATAATGGAATATCCATTCTCATCCTAAGAAAATTCTTCCATGCTAAAATGAGTGTGAACCACTTGATTTTTTCTGATGACTGTATCTGGCTTATTTTGTAAGACAGCATAAATACCTGCAAAGCTGCACAAAGCCCATTAAAATTATTTGTGGCTTCAGTAGATAGACCTGTACATTCTGTTCAGTGTAGCCTTTTAGTGTTTGGGGAACATTGTTTTCTACTCATTTTATAAAGACAAAGGAACATATTCCAGGCTTAAGATAGCATCCTGACCCTTGAAAATGTTCACTTAAAATATCAATTTTTAACTGTTCCTTTAGTCACTTCTCTTTCAAGGATATTGGTTTTTTTTCTCTGATTTAGCTGTTTGTGTAAATTTTGTGGATGGACTGCAGTGACACAGAAATCTTTAGGTAGTTTTTGGTTTTTGATATACTATAATAGATAAAATAAATACATTGTCTTATGACAAGTCTAAGAAATTTCAAGAAGCAAGTGCATTAAAAGAAAGAAGTGATTTAGCAGTGCTGTGATTTATGTATCACCAGTGGGAGGTGGCATGTTTAATATTGTCTAGAAGCATAAGGCTCTTATTGTCAGTGGTAGTATTTGAAGTATCTTTTTCCTTTCTAAATATGCAATCCATAGCTATAGCAACAAATAAATATAGCAGTCACATTTACAACACAGTTATTATGTTTTGCACTTGCTATAAAAGGTGTATTCTAAAATAATTCTCAGAAGATAGATTATAGCAGGTTTACATTAGGGTTGGCTTTGTAATGGATCCTCAGAGTGAGAATGTGCAGCATTTGCTCTTTATTAAAATGAACCACTAAGTTTTCTAGACATAGTGTTAATGTTATGAATTGCATTAGGAATTAGATTTTCAAACTATGCACACGATTGTTTTTCAAAATACTCCATTCTTTTTTTATATCAATTATCTCAGGAATTTCATGGTTAACTACAGTTTGCCACAGTTATAAAGCAGGAACTCCTATTTATTGGTCAAGTACTATTTTTATGTTTGAACAAAGCACCTATTGTTTTGCTTTGCTTATCAACAAGCGCTACTGTTTTCAGCTAAGGTTACATTTAATAATTAGGTTTTCTAGGGGCAAGAAGTCAACTATATCTTTAATGAGTTCAGTGACATCACTAGGGCTGCTTATGCTCCTTGGCAATAGTCTGCTTTGTGTGAGCAGATCACATTAGCTTTAAGAGAGTAGCGCAGATGCCAAGGTCAGGGCATTGGTAAGTAAGAGATCTTTGAGTAAAATAAAGAGCTAAAACTATCCAAGGCAAGGGAACAATGAACTGCTGTGTAGCAATATGGTAGCAGCTCTCTTAAGAAGTTATTTTGTTCCATGTTTAAGTATTTTCTATGCATCCTTTGCCTGTGACAGTTGGGTGAGGAGCAAGGAAGATCCCAAAGGTCTGGGCTAGGAGTGCTGAAAGGAAAAAATTTTGCTGATGCCATGACAGTACTGCCTTTTCTGCTTTTTTTCATGTTTGAGCCCTCTAAGTGTGATGGCAACTTCAATCTATGATGCAATCACCATAATCAACTAGAAAATTGTAAAAGGAGTATTTGGGGTAGAACTGCTTTTTTAATAGGTGGTTGAGAAGGCTTACTTTTTATAGTTGATCTGTAGTTTGGCATTGATAAATGGAAGTCTAGTGCAAAAAGGCTGTTGATTTATCTCTGCTCAAAAGGTGACATTTGGAAATTCTCACCCATTTGTACTTCAGAATATTCCTTCAAATTGTGTGTAGAGGAAGAAGTGGAACTGCTTTTTGCCTTAATTCAGAGAGGAGACCAGAAGAGGACAGAATTAGTACAAAGGAAATGGAAAGGAAGGCAGTGAAACAAGAACTTGAAGAGAGTGAGAGCCAGTAATGGATGCTATAACAGGTAGAAAAGGTGGGAGAAAATGCTGAAGAAAAAGAGTCTGAACTGGAAATAGCCTTCAACCAGAAGCAGAGTGTTCACAGGGAGAAGTGGCGGAATACTACAAAGACATTTGTATGAGATTTAAAAATTGCACATCCCATCAGGCTGAATAACGTTCATCCATGTGTTGCGTACTGTTGAAAATGTTAATTTTTTTCCATGGCACTTGCCAGCTTGCTCTCATAGATTCAAAATGCAGCCTCTACTGGTTGTGTTATAACTAGCTGAGGAATAAACGTGCCCAATTACTGAAATATGTCAGACAAAAAAGATGCCATACATAGAATGAGGGGAATGGGAAGATTGCTTCTCCCTCAAGGGGATTGGCAGCAGTAACAGTAAAAGTTAACTACATGCACGCATTCCAAGTGATCTGAAAACTTAAAACGTCATATCACATTTTTTATGTGATGGCTTTGTCTCATTGCCAGGGCAAGGTACCATTACTGCTGGGATGTAGAGCTATGAAAGCACTTGAACCCACATCGAGACCTACCAGCTTGGAAGCACCTTAGTGACTAATGCCTAAAAAACGAGATGCCTGAACTAGGGAGGATGCTTCATGTTTAATTTAAGATTGCTCGGGTGCCCTGAGCTCCGCTTCTGTGCGTGACCAAACCCGAGCTAATCCAAGTAGCTTGACATTTCTCTGCCTACTCCCATCTGTGTGCGCGGAGCACAGCGAGCGAGCACTGACTCAGCTGGAGGCCTCGCACAATGTGTTGCGGTGGCTGCTGGAACAAAGGGGAGCCAAACTCCTCATCTGACACCAGGGTGGGTACGGCAGCATTTAGCAAATGAAAGACAGGAATTTGCTTCTCACCTTTTTGTGCTGCATTTCTTGCTTTGTCACAACTGTGCTACTGTAGAGCAAAAAATTCCCTGGGACAGAGGTGGAGACTATGATTTTTTTCCGGAAGATTATGGGATCTTGCTGAGGATCCCCACCTGTTTGTGCCCTTGCCTTTCTTTATTCTGTCTGGTGACTTTTTTAATGCATATTGTACAAACAGATCTCCAAATTGTTTAAACTGAATCTTTTATTACATAAGTCCCAATTCTATAAAGCAACAACTTTATAGATGGCAGAACTGAAATGATTTCTCCTGTCATGTAATGTCATACTCAGTTTTTCAGATGCTACTGCCTTGTATATTTAGAGAAACAGCCGGTTTCCAGGGAATGGGTTGGAGGCCTGAGGAAGAAATTGTTTTCCTCTAAGCAGGTTTATGGAAGCTAGCTTGCTGTGATTGATTGTGAGAGTCTAGGTGTCTGAACACCAAAACAAAGGCAGGAAGAAAAAGGTGGGGGGAAAGGAAGAAAAACTGAGATCTGAGAAAACAAGTTGCTCAATAAATATAAGCCAGAAGAGCTCCTTCATTCTGTGCGCAGCTTCCTCAGGTTTCCATGAGAAAATCTTACCACAACTCTTTCCAGTAGGAAATGGCAATACAGATTTCAATCTGTAGGGAAAAGTGAGAGTGCCAGATCAAAAATGATCTTCTGAGTCAGAACTTTGTTAGACCCAGTCACTGTCTTCAGCCACTGCTCCCAGGTTGGTCCCCTCTGCCCATCACAGCACCTCGTGCCTTCCCATGCCAAGTTTACCATCCGTGCTTTCCTCTCCTGCTGACATGACACTTTTCTTCTGTATGAAACATTAAATGCAAGTGGTACCTTACATCCTAAACAAAATAAAGCAAACATCTTTGAGATCCTACTCATGAGGAAATCTCCCTTGCTTAGCATTATTGTCCCAGATATGCTCTCTCAGGTAGTCATTAATCTCAGGTAGTCATTTCAGTCATTCTCCAGTAGCTCTTAGGATACTTTCCAGAAGTTTGCTATACGTGAAGGATTTCCTTCTCAGCATCATTTCCTGAACAGCCAGAGCTCTCAGTGCCCTGTCACTGACCTTGTTCCTTAGAAAAGCAATGTACACATAACATACCATGGAATTAGGCAGGAGCATTTCTGTGCTTTTGGCTCTTAGTATAGTATACTGAGTACTCGGTTTAGACCTGTAACAATCAGCTTACACGACACCTTGTTGATGCAGGTGCATTTAAATAGTGTGTCAATGGGATGAATGAGGAGCCTGGTCCAGCAGATATTTAATACTGATGTTTAGTGAGAGCTCTGTGCTTCTCTGTAACTTCATACCTCCATAATGAATGTGTTATCAGACATTGATATGTTATCAGATGTTAAATAGTGTAGTGTTAGCACTATAGGCTTTCTTCAAGGCCTGATCGTAGCTCAGGCTGGTGTTTTAACTTCAGGGCAGGAATTTCGCTGCTGGACAAACAAACCTCTTACTGCTGTGGCATATGCACTGTAAGTGTGTGCCAACCTAGCAGACCATAAATGTGCAGCAGCTATGAAAGCCAGTGAAAACTGAAATGCAGCACTTTGCTTGGTTTATTCTGTTTTTGAGTATCAGGAGCTCAGATCTTGAAAACTTGGTGATGGATCATCCTATACTCTGCTGCTGAAAAGCAGCATTAAGAAAGTTGTTGTTTGCCAACTTTTCAGAAGTGTGCTGTCAAATAAACCCATATCTTATCTAAGATAGGCCTTGCATTAAAAACCTCACTGAAATGTAAATTAGTATTTGACTTCCTTCTAGACAGAGTTCATTCCTAAAGATATGTCTTTTTCCTCAGAAGTATTCACTATAGGTTTTTATTAGACCCCTTGATCACAGCTTACTATATGTCTTCCCTTTATGTTTCCAACCATCCATATACTGTGGGCTGTCTGGTGAATGATCTGGTGCTGGGTTTGATGAATAATCTCAGCAAACCTGTGAATGTACAGGTATGAGCTGGGAGAAGTTAAAATTTGACCAGACTAGCTGTGTGTCATGATACTTTATGCCTGCATATACTGCACCAACCAAAGTTATGCAATGGAGAAGAATATCAAAGATATTTTGAAGGTTGCAAATGGGTTTTATGAGTGAGAATCATCCTTTTTGTTGCTTCCGAAGATGAAAGCACTCAATTTTCGCACACAAGAAAAAAAAGACTGTCAGATGTTTTAAATGTAAAAACTGCATAATGTGGCTTCTTGTCATATCTGTGGTTCCCTTGTGGATGAAAATTTTAATCAGATGGTTTTGTACTTTAAAGGTTTTTCATTTGATTTACAACTTGTAGGAGTGGAGTAGCAGTAAGCAATCAGGGAGAATGCCATGAAGAGGACAAAAGGAAGGTGAAACACTGCGTTAATAATTTAGTTTCAATAACCTTAAAAGGTTTACCAGTCACTTTTAACCTTGTATCAGAAAAGAGAAAAAGCACAAAACCCAAGCTACTGCAGCGAATCATAAAAATGTTTCTTTTAATTTGTTACTCATTTATCTAAGTCTGGATAGAAAACAACCCATACGTTTGTTAAACAAAAGGGTCAGAAAGACAACTACCCATCAATCTGACATAGGTCTTTTGGAAGGACTGCCCGCAGTTTCACCAGGGTCAGTGAAGTCACAAAGTAATGGTGATTGTGGCTGTGAAAATATAGAAGTCTTATAAGTATTTCAGAATAGCCAACCCAACATTTTAAACAGAGTCTTCAGAAGTGCTTAAGCGGGTTAGGCACCTAAAAGTTATTGAACTCAGAGGGAATTAGTTACCATTTCAAAGCCTCACATACTTTAAAAAAACTGGTAAGCACTTACGTTCAGGTTTCTTGCCTGCTGAGGGCAAGGGTCTGAATCTGTATCTGGTCTCCTATAAACCAGGGTAACACAAAAAGTGACAACTTCATGTTGGTGGTGTGGGAGTTTTTAAAAAAGAGTCGAGTTTTGTTTTTTGTTAGGAAGGATCAGGACATCATAAAAATTCATGTGGCGTTTGTATACATAGCTTCTCAGATGAACAGTTGTGCTTCCATCTTTTGAACATGTACATTTCAAATTTTGCCGCAAATGTGCTACATGTATTTCAGTTTTTGGCACAATACTTTAAAACCATCTTTGCAACTCTCTGTCTTCATGGTATTAGGCACTTTGTACAACACTGTTGAAACTGAAAGTGTTCCTAAGTAAAAGAATTAAATGATTGACATTCAAGGTAGAGAACCCAAACTTTGGGACCTCCTGTGATCTAGTTTAATAAAAATGGTCCAACACTTCAATGTTCAAATGCCTAGGCTATATCATGGATAATGGAGTATTTTTTGTATACATGTACCAAATATGGCATCATAGTAATAATAATACTTTGGCAATTATAAGGTTCTCCATAATTTTTATACAACGAGCCTTAAGTATCCGCTTATGGATCTTCTGTGCAACTCTCCTTTATACAGCCTTGAAAACCTTTTATCACTCAGAACTGCAAGATGTGCTCTCCTTTTTTTAACTATATTTGTTATCATTTGACAGCAAGATTCTGTGCATGTTTTTGTTTGGCAATTTTATGCTAGAGTTGGAAAGATTTTGGGCTTCCTGTATACTTTTTTTGTTGCAGATCAGAAGGAGTAATCATTTGTTTGCATTGCAGAAGTGATCAATGTCTTCACTTGTAGGTATAAAACAAATGCATGTGGAAACAGAGTCCCTCCTCCAGACAGATTGCATCTTCATTTATATTGAGAATCATCATGTAAATGTGGAAAATAGTGATGTTTACATAATTTTCACTGTTGCCCAACCTGATGATTTGAAAGAATCAGATTACTTTTTAAAAATATATGAGCTAGTAAAATGGATTATTTCCATCTTGTGTCATTGTTGATTGGCTAATTACTATTTACAACTGTACCAGCATTGTTTTTCTGAGAAGTTGAATGAAAAGTGAGTGATAAAATCTCAGTTTAATCTAGAGAAAGAGCATTAGAACAAAGTTTAAATTACAAATATTGAGAAGTCCTCAAATGAAGATCTCTATGAGTGGGTCACTCGGCTTAGAAATATGTTCATGTTCTTAACTGCTCTTGGGTATGACGGTCTCTCTGCCGAGACAGGAAACATGCTTGTTCTAATAGTGCTTTATGAGGGATTAATGTAAGGTCTTTCTGATTTGTTTGTATTTTAATGAGAATGTACTTTCTTAGTCTTATGTCCATGTAAAACCTCCACACTGTCAGATTTATGGGTGTATTAATAAGTTTAAAGGAAATGGTAGTTAATTGGTATTTGGAATATACTATACCTTTGAAAATGTGGACTGGGGGTGGGACAAGTCTGAAACCAAAATAGACTGGCATGCCATAAGTTTCTATTTGAAGTGAACTAATTGAACTAAATTACTGCTTGTTGTATTCATAGATAGTCTGTCTGCTCTGATTTTTATTATTTTTACTAAATTGCTCCTTATTAGAAATGGCTGTAGTTGAGTCCATGAATTGTTGATAGAAAAATCTCTTCAGCTCAGCCTTTGATTACTCGTGGTATGCTGTTTGTCTTTGGAATAACGTTCTATAGTTTAAGCTTCTAGAGCAGAAGATTTATAAACAGAAGGAGGGGAGGTTTGAAGAGATTTTAGGCCAGCTGTGAAAACTTTTTCCATTTAAGTCTTTGTTTGAAAGAGTTTTGTTCCAAAGAAGTCCCTATATATCAAGGTAATTTTTAAAAAAAATTTACTCAAGGGATCAGTGTGTTGTAAGACTTGTAATAGCAAACAACTTTTTTGTTAAGTAATGCAGAAATATGTAAACAATAATTGTGTCTTTACTATTTCTTAATCTTAGCCTCAGCTTTATTGTTCCTGGAATATTTGCTAAATTTATTTCCAAGGCACTAACTCATGGGAGCAGTCCCATGATTTCAAGCTGAAAGACTGAAGTGGGCTTTTGTAACATTTTATTTATAGAGTTCATTTATTGACTTCTGTAATGCTCAGCACTGTGGTGTCTGAATACTTCGTGGACACTAATGCATTGAGCATCTCAGCAGTAGGGGAAGTTTTATTTTATGGATGGGGAGTTGAAGCACTAACAAATTGGCCAGCACGAGCTCACCGGCACTTTGCAGCAGAGTTGAGGAAAGAACCTGCGTTTTCTAATTCCCACTCCAGTACCTTGAGTGAAATGCCATCTTTCCTCTCTAAACAAGTTTGCACTTGTTTTCCAGTGACAAATAGACTGTCGAAATAGTTTAAAGGTCTGTCATGGTTGGGAAACATCAACTGCGATTCCAAAGTTAACCAGGATCTTAAATTTCCCCTCTGCTGGCAATGGCCACGGCCCCTTGAATTGCAGGCACCACAAAATCCCTAGAGATGCACCACGACTTTGTCGTAGTTCAGATGAAATTGCAAACTGGGAGCGTTTCAGGACATGGAACAGGCACCAGTGAACTGTGAATTCTCTCTCTATGTATGTCTATATTGTTGCAGGGCAATCATTGATAACACTGTGACAGGTACCTGGCTGGAGGGGGCTCATGGGATGATGTGGAGCCTGGCCCATGTTACAGCTGACAGTAGTGCTCTCATCTGCCCAGGCACTTCACTGAGGCTTCCCCACAGCCAGCTCAAACATGTGGGGCAAAGTTCTTATTTTCTGGAGTTTTGCCTTCAGAAGGGAACATAGGTGTGCACTAGAAAGATGAGAAAGATGTCATCAGTTTGATTTCTTCCCTCTTGCTTTCTAAAGGAGAGCCTATTTCATGGTTTTTTAATTACCTGATTTAATTTGTTGTTAGAGATTGTATTATACTAGCAGAGATACT
Source organism: Empidonax traillii (assembly GCF_003031625.1). NCBI lineage: Eukaryota > Metazoa > Chordata > Aves > Passeriformes > Tyrannidae > Empidonax > Empidonax traillii. The sequence continues at coordinate 593,107 of NW_020955420.1, read as the reverse complement.
GAAGTTACACGTAGAGAAACATGTAATTTTCATGTGCATAAGAAAAAGAAAAAAAAAAAAAAGGAGGGAACAATATAATTGCCAAAAAAGAAGTGTTTCCATGTGGGAACATCATCAGAGTGGAGGAGGGGATGTTGGGAAAATTATTCTGATCTACAAAGATTATTTGAGTTTGGTACATCTGTACAAATGCAATTTACCTCTGAGCATAATTGGCTGTCGTGTTAAGCTCCCTGTCCACTGTGAGGAAATCACCATTACGGCTTTCATATGGGAAGGAATTCAGGAGTGCCTTGTTTACATTGCCACCATTTATAAAACATTTAAAACAGCTATCCTGCTGAATAAACATTTGAGAGCCTGAAGGATAAGCATATCGGGTAAACTTCTTAAGACTAAACTTTCCAAACCATTTCCTGCCAGAGGGACCTAACAGTAAAATTGCAAACTCTGTGCTCTAAGATGAGATAGGCAGAATTAGATTAAGCAGCTTACTGTTGACATGTCTATTGATCTGGGTTCAGCGCCGTTTCCTGTCTCTGCTAGCAGTTAGATTGCTGTATACAATAACACAGTGGCCTGGTTTATGTGAAATTGGGGAACTCCGAGCATCAATTACTCCAGGAAGGCAGTGGCACTGGGAGATAAGGTTAAGCCGCTCACAGTGTTTAAGACTGCTGAAACCCAAGCAACATATTTGCTGTCTAAATTGCTGCTTATAAATTTGACAGCATTCCATTTATGTTGTTGATTTTTTTTTCCCCTCTCCAAAGAGAGATCATCCTGTATTATTCTCTGCAGGTAGCAGTTTGGTTCTCATTAAAAACGTTCATTGTTCATTAGCCTTCCCTTCCTATCAGCCCTTTGTTAAAAGTTCCTAAGCATAACCTGGATATTTGAATAGAAAATAGTTAAGCAGGAGGGAGAAAGGCATGAAATGTTACAGAAAATACCTAATAACTAACAAAATTTTCATGGTCACATTGATTCTGCTTCTGCATTAAAGGCATTGTTTTTGTTTGGTTTTTTTTTTTCCCCCCTTTGCTATCTAGGTGCACAGCATTGAATAACAGTGGCATAAAGGAAAGAAATCTGGTACCCTTGGATTTCTCATTTAGTTTTCTGTTTTCTTCATAAGCGCTTCTCTCTTATGCCATGTCATTTTTTTCTCTCTCTCAGAGACTGTTAACAGAATCAGTTGAAAGCAAAATGATGCTTTTCACATTTAAAGAAGCCTGTAGAGAATTGTTTCAGGGGTCTGCTTGTGATTAACTCAACCTCTTTTTCTTTTCCTTTGGAAGAGGGTCATGCAGAAGAGTTTTTCTCCAGGGGGTGCCTTTTAAGCCACTTTACAGGTGGCTATCTCAGTTTTATGCCACACGCATCGCCATTGTCTTAAAATCAACCTTCAAAAAGAAATTCAGTATTCCCACAGAAGTACTAGCAAAGTTGAGTCAGTTCTGGCATTGCAAGGGGAGATCTGTGCTGTGAAACTGATGAAAGGAAATATTTTAATAGTGACATTTGAGTTCATTTATCATGACATTTTAGGGACTTGGTGGTACATATTTTTATCTTTGAACAATCTCCCATCAGTCTACTGCCATTAAAGGGGGGGAGGGCACTCCTTCCATACAGAGCACAATGCTATAAAAGTCCAAAACGATACAGCAGTCAGCTGTGATGAACTCTGAAGTGGTTCTAACTAGTATGTGACAAAAAATGAAATTGTCTCCTTTTATTAATTTAATTTTTAAATAACTTGACATGCTGTAATTAACATTGCCCTATGCTAAAATTACAACAACATCTGAGCTTCTATATATTGGCTCATACCTTGATGCTATAAATGAATATATAGGAATATTGGAAAGCTAACAGAACATATTTCAAGTCTGTTTTAGTATTTCACTGGCATATTTTTTATTTTAATGAGTTGCTGATTGATGTTATTGTTGGCTTTTGTATAAGAGGCACTAAAGTGCTACCAGCAGGTGGGCACTAATAAATACTTTATATTGCTGAAGATTATAACTATCAATACAAAACCTATTCCAATTATTGTGAGGAGGCTGAACCCACAAAGTCCAATATCACTGAGGTTTATAATTCCATCCTCATCTAATGCTATTGTGCAGGTACATGTGTGATCTTTACAGGGAGTATCCACTTTCAGACACTGCACTGCCTCATCACAATAGGTTTCTGTCATTTAGTGATTTAAATTACATCCTTTTATTTTGTTAACTCTTTTAATAAGTGTTTTAAACTGCCACCTTCTGCTCTTTCTTTCTTGCACCTTCTCCCTCCTGCAGAGTCTCCTTGCAGACTTGCTAATTCTTCAGGGGTTTTCCTGACACCTTCCTGTCCATCAGTCCTGTACAGTTAATCAAGGGAACCAGTGAGCATGCAGGGGTTAGCCTGGAGCAGAGTTAATCGGGTTGGCTTTGACTTAATTGTGGCTATTGTTATAGGGGAAATCAGCACGTAGTGCAGGGGGCCAGTGCTGCTGATTGCTTGAGAGGCTCAGCTTGCAATACGGTGTTACAATGTGGTGCATTGCCCCAGAGTTGCTTCTACTTGTAAAGAAAGAGTTCTAACATTTTTAGCCTCTACATAAAAGTAATAACTTTAAAGTAGATAAGCTCATACCCTGGGAATTAAAACAAAGAGCAAATGAATAATATGCAGTGCATATACTGTTTGGGGCTGCTGAAACTGCATGAGAAGTGAATCAGTTGCAGCACATCTTTATTTAACTGTGAGCACTCTCTAGTGTACCTGCACATCATCTAGCCTAGCCAGTGTAGTAATAAAGAACTATAGGACAGTGATGTGGAGAGACAAAAATCAGGGTCTGAAGACATCAAAAAACCCATGCTTTTTCAAGGTCCAACACAACTTTATCGCAGGCTGCACTGATTGTAGTTTGGCTTTTTTTCCCCGCAAAATATCAGAAAAACGAATACCATGTTTAAATGCTAAATTCTCACTGAAAGCGAACTCATGTTGCATGAAGAATAGTTGCATTCTTTTCTCCTTTGATTGAAAAGCAAGCTAAGAATAAGGGGATTTGGACAAAGTAAATCTTTTGATTGTTGACTTGCAGATGCTTAGATGACTACAGACTTTGCTATAGCTCTGCAGTTGTATCTCTTTGATGGTGTTGATATTACAAAATGAGTTCTTATAGAGTAAAGCCAGATCAAACCATTAAAAGCCAGCAAAAAGCAGTATAGACCCACACAAATTAGAAAAGGATAGAAATGGTTCTGCAGATGCTGTCAGATGAGCTGTCACCCAGTAGCATATCAACAGGAAATTTCCCGTTCAGCCTTATAGACCACTCTTTTATGTCATATATTTTTCAGAGTTCCTAAGTTGTTTTGTGTTAGTGTAAGATCCAGAAGCCACAATGTTTTCAGCTATCTGTGAGATACCTATAATAGTGTGATAAATAGCTCATGTGTGCCACAGGGTTGATGCGCTTTCTCTTTTCATGATACTAATGATACATTGGTATCATTACAATATAATAATAAGGGGGGGAAATCCCATGATATTATTGTTTTCCATTATTTAACATTGTTTTCCTAGCTATATATGAAGGAAATTAAATCTTTTTGAGGTTTTCCAGATGACAAGCTCCCAAATAGTATCAGGGCTCTCAGCATTCAAAGGAATGTATTGAAAAAGGTAAACCATGCCTTAGTAAATGACTGGGTTTTATCAAATTAATTCTAAAGTGAATTTATGCTTCCTAAAATAATTAAAAGAAAAACTCCTAAAATTATTTACATTTACTTCTCATTGGTTTCTTGTGACCACAGCTTTAAACTGAAATAAGACCTTTTTATTTCTCCTCAGATCTCTGTTTCATTTTATAGAAGACTCCAAATCCAGGGCCATTTTCACAGTCTTATATAAAAAAATTATTTTATTTAATGAATTTGTTTTTAACCTGTATTAAGAACATCCTACAGCTCTTAAGTCCTATCAAAGTAATTTTTAGTGATTTTTATTTTTTACTATTGAAACTGAATTTTTTCTCAGGAGGAAAGTTTGCTGTGTTCAAATTACATGGAAGAATAGCACATATGACATTCCTGTTCCTATTAGCTTTGTGCCTGAAGCTCTCATGATGGAGTCATTTACAATTTCACTTCTATGTTGATAAGCCATTATCTGTACACTGTTTTTATAACTGCAGGGTTTTGCACTTTGCCACAGACAAGTAGCACTAAGTTCACTTCAATCTATTTCCCTAATTTCTCTATAATGCACCGTGACCTTTCCCAGGATGGTGTTTCTTTGTAGCAAGATAAAGAGGAAGGAAAATAAGAGTTTGCCCTTTCCAACTAATTGACCAATGTTTTGTTTTAAAGGTAGTGTTACCTTTTTAATCCAGTTGTTAAAGACATAATTTCTTTATTCCTTTGTTCTGGTGACTTCTGCAGTACTCTGGCACATTCCATAACTGCAGTTCAAAGCTTATTGTGTAGAAATTACAAGTAAAGTTATATTCAGTCAGTTATGTAGACATTCTTCTTGCAAGTAATACCATTGGTAATATTTATTACAATATGGTGATAACAATTAAAATAATTGTTTATGGATTTCTTTTCTTAAGTGTGTTTTAACATTTTAATCTTTAAAGGATGTCCTACAGGAGGAGGAGTTTTGCAAGCCATATGTTAGCAAAGAGTGAAAAAATCTTTTATTTGTAAGTAATTCACTTTAAGAATAAAAGTTAAATAACATACTATGAATAAAAATGTAATAAGCTATAAGAAAACTTCGAGGTTCTTGGGTTTACATGAAGAAAACTTATTTTTGTAAAATGTTCTCAGGATGATGTGTGATCTGGATTGCACAAGTAGCTATAAAGTGAGACTCAGTGAGGAAATAAAGGCGCTTTGCATTCACTGGTTCCACACCCAAGCCATATGTTTTAACATGCATGGGGTTTGTTTTGCTATTTCAGGGCAGAGAAGCAGTAAAAGCAAATATTCACATATACACGCACAGCAGACTCCTAAATTCAGCTCTTTCTGAACATAAATTTGCTGTCTTCCAAGTAGGAATGGAAGGTTCCCTGTGATGTGGCAGAAGCTGCAGTGCATAAAGGCACCATCGTACACTGGATAGAGAGACATTCTCAATACGTCAGACTTCTCTGTGCTCAATTGGAAAAGCTATTAAGCAGTGACTGCAGGGCAGTGTTTTTACTTTTTCCATGTCTTGGCTTGTTTATGTTAAATCAGACCACAGGAGGTCTGTTGCGTTTCTCTGGCAGTTATTGCAAGGCTTGCTGTGGCAAATTCTATTTATGACACTTGCTGTATCCTAGGTGCAGTGAATCTTGGCAGACAATCTGGAAAATTTCCCATCTTTGTGCTTGCAGAATATAATATCTCAGTAATGGTGTGACTGTGGTGACTCACTGCGAAGGTCCTAGGTTCAACTACCACAGTAGCCAAAAAATCTAGACACATTTTAATTGCTGGCATGACATTTGAAGTATTTGCTTCACCACTGGACATAAAATATTAAATTGAAAATCCTCCTGTTTTGGCTAGAGTATATTCAAACTAGAGATAAAATCCAAGAGGAGCATTTCAGAGGTGTAGGGTAATGGCTGCTGTCCAGTATTTTTTTACCAATGTGATGATCATGTCTATTAAATGGAAATAATCTTACATATGTGTGTTTTGGTACTGCAGCTATTCCCACTGACGTGTGCACTGTCAAACATGCAATTATCCTACATAAATAACATATTGGTGATGACGGAGATCTAGGATTCTGTTATGGTTCTGCACAAGTCTAAACATGTTGTCAAAGATCATTTATCCCTACGCTAAATGCCATTGTTTATTCCATTGTAAAGTCTGTCGTCAAAACTGGTGACCAACTTTTCTTTAGGCAAAAGTATATCTTCCTTGTAAAATCAGAGACCGTTGCAACCTTTTGGGAACCTATTTCGTATTAACTTAGGGAATCATAGTTTATAAGAACACGTGGTTTATTTACAGAGTGTGTAAAGCAAAGTGACAGTGAATGGTTGAGCAATGCTGAATAACTTTCTTGTGGGGTTTTTAGAGTCTTCTGCTCCTTTTGTTTTTAAAACCTGCATTTCATGGTCAATCAGGGGGAAATTAATCTGTCTATTTATAAAACAAACCAAGTGAGGGCCTCAGGACCCTATAGACTGAGGATGATAATTACATGGATGGCCATCAAAGGACCAGTGCTCGTATGACTGCTGGGTGAATAATAAGACTTCTGTGGGGGTTTTGGTGTCTTGGCTTTATGCTGGGCTGCTGATGTGGTTTGATAAATGTGTAGAGCTGGAGGATCCATGGGATACTTGGCACAACCTCCACAGATCTCTGGGAGGTTGCCTGGAGCACCTGCCCATAAGGCATGGCCCTCAAGCTTGAGAGCTCCAGCTCTGGCAATGCCACAGACTTATTTGCCACCTTGCCATTAGTTTCCGTGTAGTGACAGAGCACACGAGTCCACTCAGTAGCTCTGTGAAAGCAGCATCAGCCTGGAAGCATGGCCTAACCTTTTCCTGGCATCTCTTTTTTCTGGTGCCATATCACATTTCCTAATTCTCATGCAGTTTCACATGTCTGTCATTGGCATGGCAGAGTTGACAGCTGCGACATGATGGCAAAGCGAATGCATCCTTGCCTCCTTGCAGTCCTCCCACTTGTGACTCACATCATTCTTCTAAAGGAGAGTATAAAGACTTTAAGGACAAAGAACTTCTTTCAGCACTTTGGGAGTCTTTTTCTTTCTTGTGATAAGAACCACCAGAATAATACATTTTGCAGTAGGGAAAGTACCTGCTTTATAAGACTGATACCTATGGGTTACCATAATTAATGTGTGAGTCTGGAAATGGTAAGAGAAGACAAAATAAGTGAAAGGGAGCTCAGTCTTGTACTTCCCAGCTGCTGATGCTGGTGACTTCAGTAACGGATGCCGATCATGCCAGAAATGCAAACAGCATGTGGACGGGTTTGTTTCCATTGTAAAGAGATAGCATACTTAATTAATTTCATGAGGCCTCTGGGCTGCTGTTGACAAAATGTGCTTACACCACAAAGTTAGGTTTCGGGTTAAGGATAGGGTTAGGGAAGGTTCGATGTGCTGATCCCTAGACTCAAATTACCTTTAACATTTTCTTTAATGATACAGATGCACTAGTTCTGCTTAATTACACTTTGCTGTCTCAAGCAGTCTTCCCCTTGATTCACTGAAAGTTTTACTACAATGCTTTAATCTGATTATGAAAATTAATGTACTTGTACTGTCTTTTAATTTGCACAAGTTAAGTCTCTTTTTTTCAAAATGTCAACCTGATTATATAGTAGAAGTTTATAGTAGAAAGTCATGACTTTCAAAGTCTAAAATCTTCCGGTATGGAGCGTTACAATGTAAAGGCAATATAGTAGTAGTTAGTTGTAGCAGTATGTTACTGACCTGATGGAAATCAGCACAAAATTTTTTTTCAAAATATTTAGCGGTTGAAATTATTTCCTAAATTTTACTTCTAATCTGGTTGACATTTTGAAAAAAGGAGATTTTTTTTTTTTCATGATCATTATATAGGTTTTCCTCCACCCAGGAACTTGGAAGGTGTACAGAAAAGCACACACGTTAAAAAAAAGGGTGGGGGGAAACCTGTACAATGATCACTAAATCCTGAAAACACACATTTTGTTTCCTAGCACCTGAGTTTTTGAACTCAGTTGAAGCAGAATGCATATGAAGTGTCATCCCTTTTTCTGTTAGGTTGGGGCAGCCCTGCTTTAAGGATACTGGGCTGTTTCCACAGTAGCCCTGGGCTTTTACCTCTGTTGCCTGTGCCCTGCAGAGGTGAAGGTGCCCCAGTTCCCCATGCAGAGGCATGACCAGTGTCAGGGTTTTCTCTCTTGCTTGGCTGCCCCAGGGATGGGGTCATAGGGGGCTGTGCCAAGCACACACTTCTGCTGACTTCGCTGGAGTTGAGCTCATGTCCTTCAGGGCTGAGCTGTCCCTGATACTGCACTGTGAGTTACTGACACCAGGGATATGATGAAAACCAGTAAAATTGTCACTGTGGCAGACAGTGGGATGTTTAGCAAAATACAGCCATATTTATTTCCAGAGACCACTTCTGCACTGCAGAATTTCCTAACAGGTTGCCTTAGAACCTCAGCTGGAGCATAACACGTGCTCCATGGGTTTTATCTTTCACTGCCTTTTTTATAGAGCTCCTGATATTACTTGTGTGTTGCAGAGACATGGGGCTGTAATGGGAGACAAGTTGAATGTGCTGAAGAAATAAACTAACAGAGTTAAACTGTATGCAATCTCTAAGGAATGAGAAGCCATTGACCATCTTAATTCTGAGAACAGGTATGATTTAGTACCAGCTAATTACGGATACAGCTGGCAGCCAGAAGGAATACGGCTGCATATGAAAATCATAGCTTTAAAAGACTAAGAAAATATGCCTGAATGTAGGTGTGAAATTACCGAGAATTTATCTGAACATAATTTAAAGAAATAATCCACAGACAGCATAGGACCTAAAATCACTTAAATTTGTACATGCTCTACACCATTTTTTCATTAGTGAAACTGTACTTTCCACCTCCTGGACCTGGCAAAGATTGGGGCTTAGAAAATCAGTAAAATAAAAATTCAGAGAATAACCAGAAGATATCAGGATGGTAATTCACCTTGCTAGGAAATTGAATTCTCCTAGGGGAAAAAAACAAAAACTGTATTTTGCATCTCTACACATCAAAATATTGCTGGATTAATTTTTTTTAACCTACTGGGTGAAAAAAATCACTATTTCTGAAAAGTGCCATTTGATACTTATGAAGATATTAAAAGCAATTTCTTAAGTAAAACAATAAAGTAAACATTCAAGATATTTTTTACAGAAATAATATTTTCATTTAAAGTCAAAATGATGGATTTCCTTACTACCCTCTTTCAGCTTTTCCTGCAAATTGTATGTAAATGAATGCAAATAAGCAGTCCTCACTACTAAGTTGCTTAGAAGTATAAAAATGCATGAAATTAAGATGTTCAGACAGAGCTGTGCATCTCATTTATGTAAAGAATGTTAAAACTTAAATATTTCAGCTAAAAGTGTTATTGTTTCAGGTCATAAAATGTTTTTTTTCTGCATTACAGAGAAAGTGCATAGAAATTTTTTACCTTCAGAAGACCTGGTAGTGTATGTGGGAGTTGGTCCTGTGTCAACCAACCTAACAAAAAAACAAACAAACAAACAAACAAAAAACTAGGAAATAACTAAAAGGTCAGTATTGCAATTTTGAACATTTTCCACCAAAGTGTGGACTAAGTTTGACCAGCTTTCATGACCTGATTTTGTCTGTCTGTTTAGTCAACACTTCTGCAGTGGATGAACCTGAAACCTAGTGGAAAAGAAAGCTTGAAAACCAGAGCCACAGAAAATTTTTTAGTTCAAATCTGTTTAAAACCTGGCTCTACAGCCAGCAGACTCCCCACTTGACTCTAATGGTGCTATGCATCATGAGAAAGGAAAATTCTCCTTGATTTTCAATAAGATACTAGGCTTGAGTAATGCCTGTGGTGCCGTAAGGGATTAACGATCTCTGTGCTATTTATAACCAGGCAAACTAAATTGCAATTTTTTTTAGAATTATTGGAGTTTTATTGTGCTACCCGTCCAAATTCAGCAAGTAGAGCTCATTAGTGTGTAAAACGAAGTTAATTTATACTGAGTATCCCCCATCTTTGGATAGGTGGCTCTATGTAAATCATCAGTTCTGGTCATTAATTTTGACTGTTTGCATTTCCTTTGCTGTGTGAGCATAAGTATGAAATATTAACTAAACTCCCCTGTCGAAAGTGCCCCCTCATGCCTCGTACTTGGTGTGAAAAACATTTGCTCTTCCTGCAGAGCTCCCATGTAATAGAAAGGTAAGAGCTGTATTATGCAGCTGAAACACCTAATGATAATTGGCATGTAAAACAAATTTCCGTAGCTCTAGAAACAGGAAACCAAGGTATCTCTAGAAAGCCATTCAACGAACACTTCCGAAATATTGGGGAAAGTGTAGTGAATCTTTCAATGGTTGATTCCATCATGATTGATCTTTGAGTTTTTTGAAGTAATTGATGGTATTTCTTTAGTTCAGTCCGTTAGTGCAAATAATTATTAATCAATATGCACTCAGCTCTTACTTTAGAAGATAATTTTAACACATGATTTATTCTGAACATTTCAATTGAACTACCTTTACAAGGAGAAAATCAATTGGCTAGTGGTCTAAAGCACTTTAATTATCTGGTGAGCTATATTCTGTATTAGGCTTATTTGAGTTAGGGGATTTTTTATACATTGCCCCACAGTGATAAAACCCTTCTGCTGGGCTCTACTTTGCTATCCTCAGAAATACACTAATTTTCTGTTTCCGGTTATTTTGTCTTAAAAATTTTCAGTTCAATACTGCAAACATGATAGGATTAAACCCTAACTTGGGAAATTAAATAATATGCAAAATGGAATAAAAATAGAGCTTTTTCCACATGAGAAAACAGTTGGTTGGGTTGTTTTTTTGTGAATGTGTCAGCACATTTGTAATTTCTTTGGATGTTTTCTCATTCATGGTAAGCACAGCAGTGGAAAATTACAGTTAATTTGAAATGATAACGTGATGCCAGAACTTAGGCAGAGGTTTGAAATATTATAGGACAAAAGGTGAAATCATTAATTCACTTGCAGTGAATATTAAATTCCTGAAATATGCATTACTCTCTCATTATGTTTATATTTACGTGTTTTAATATGCCTGTAAATATTATTGTGAGTCTGAAGCAGCATTTGTGCCGTGTCCATGAGCATGTCAATACAGCCTTTCAAAGTAATTTGCACTTGGACTGAGGCAAAAGGTTATGGAGCCATCTGTCATCATGAAAAATCATTAGAATAAAGAGTGTGGTACAATTTCACTCATGTTCAGGATATGTTGTGTTTCAACTGCACCAGTACAAACACTTCTCTCAGATGCCCTTCGTAGGTCTAACAGGAAAACTTGAAAAGAGTCTTGTGCCCAAATAGATCAAACACCAGTGAATTCACACCAAACAAGACTTTAGCCTGCAGACAGTCTTGTGGCAGCTCTCTTGGATCTGGGTTGGGCTGCCCTGGGAACTCAAGGATGAGAGTTTCTGCGTCTAATAATAAAAGGAGTTGATGTTCTTGAAATGACCTGAAGTTACTGATTGGCTATATATCCATTCTTTATTGCATTTCTTGTATTTCTCTCAAATTGGACAATCATAAACATCCAGTTTTCTATTTAATGAGATTATAGTAATTGTTTCTGAGTTCTCATGGCTTTCCATAATACTGAAATAGATGAATCACTTTTTCCTTTGGAATAGTGCAGGAAATATTTATTATGGTTTTGTACTGAAAAAGCTATATATCCTCAAAGTAGGAAAGTTTAGATCTTAGGGCTGTATTTTGGTGGAAACATTCCTTAAGAAGATTCTTTGGAGGGTGTACTTGTAAGATTTTTAAAGAGTCAAATAATAAAAAGACAGCACTACAGTCTGAGGACCCAATTACAGAAACACTTGTACATATGTTTACTTTTAAGTCATTAAGTACTGTGCATATGGAAAACATCATGTCCTCCATTTCTGAGCCTTGATCTTCAAATGTAAGTGTTGTAGAAACAGGGCTTTTGAACCTTATCCTGTTAGGTGCCGAGTGCCTTATTTGCTGTCTGAGCTGGTGGGAGATCTGCCTGCTTGATAGCTTGTAGCTCTGTTATCCAGAAAATCAGAAAGGAAGGAGTGGGTTTGCTTCAGTGTGTAAAAATATATTTCACTTGAAGTTAATTCCTACAGCTGACTACACAACTGCCTTTGAGTGACCTCCCAGAGGATGTCTTAGAAGGACTGTTATGGTGGTGTGTGTTTTCCTGCTAAGAGGCTGTGACTGATGATCACACTTTAAATTATGTTTTGGATGAGGCAGATAGAAGCAATAACAATGTGAATATTAGAATAAATCTTCACTCATTTCAAGTGGGTAATTAAAGTTGTCAGTGGCTTGATTTGGGATCAAGATTTCTATAGGAGCAAGGGAAGGGTCAGTCTTTTGATATATTTGCTGCTCTTGGTGTCTGAGAGTTTGTCTGCAATCTCCCCTTCTACAGAAATAGCAGCTCTTTTGTTTTCCTTCGATGCTTGTTTATCCTATGATGCTTGTAATCTGAACTTTTGCGTTAGTATATCTGGCTAAAGTTATTAATGAGAATCCTGACCTGGTTCAAATCAACTGGATTTTTTTTCCTTTCAGTTCAGTTAATGACCTTTCTATTTTTTACTCAAAAGCCTTTTTGAAGAGCAGCTTTTAAAAACCTGGGATTGGAAGTAGTTCTATATCCTCTGCCTTATGAGAAAACGGATGAAGAAGATATGTTCATGTAGCAAATCAATAGTTTTTTAACTTGGCTATTTTAACTATATTTTTTTTGGAAGTGATTATCTCCAGCACCACATAGTCTGTTTAATGGGTATAGTAAAGGTGATCTCTTTTAGGTTATTTAGTTCAATTTCCGACAGAAGTGAACTATTCAGGAAGTGTATTTAGAAGAGTCTATTTTTAAAGAGTTCTAAGGCTAGAACAAAGGACAGAAGATCATCATGATATGCTGGTAGGGCTGCCACACACAGAAGTACAATAGCAAGCACCTCTGACTGTGGAGGAACTGTCGAAGCACTGTAAAATGTAGTTGCTGTGTGTAAAAGATCAAGCAGGTTAACTCCTGGGATTTTTTTTCTATCAAGATACTTTCTTCCTTCCATTCTGTTGCCTGCTGTCTTCAGAGCACAGTGGTATTGAGACTCTGCAGATTTAAAACATCTGTCTTTCCTTCTCCAGTGTACTACAGAAGGATAGCTCTCAATTTAGTAATAAAAAATTTAGCTGCATGTTAGGCTGCCTTTGTTTTTAGGAATTTTTATCCTCCTTGAGGCTACAGGCTAGGTAGGTATCCCAGTATTTTCTATAATGTGAGCCTATTTTTCATTTTTTAAAAAGAATATTTGTAGCCATTGTTACAGAATCCAGATGTATTTAATTGAGTCAGGATTAGGGGCCTAAATTATTTAGTATTGTGAAATTTAGTGTTTTCTTATGTGTCTGAATTCTGTTCTTGAGATGTGTGAAAACAACAGCAGGGTTGGTGTTGTTGTAAGGAAAGAGCTTGTAGTGTTATACTAAAATTAATTTGGAAATAGATTAATTTTATTAATTTTAAATAATTGATAATGAACTTATATAAAACACTGGAATTTTCATATTGCAATCAATTTGAATAATTTGGTTCATTCGGTACAAATAAATATGAACTAAAAATGCACATACACAACATCATATGCAGAAGAAGGCTTTAAAATCAGGTCTTGAGAATAAATGATAAAGCTTTTGTTTTCAGGTTATACAAGGCAAATATAATTATAATGTCTTTATTGGTACTCACCACAGGCTTAAGTTTTCAGGTTTGAACTCACATAAAACTGTCTTATTTTATGAGCTATTTCATGTTAGTGTTGGATAACTGACTAGAAGATAAATCTGTACTTATTACAAATCTGTCTGAGTTGATGATGTTGGATATAATTTCTATAGAAAGTTTATTTTTTTTTGTGAGCAAAAGAGCAGTTTTATAGACAGCTTTAGTTGTAGGCATGATTATTATTCTTTATTTTTGCATAAATTCTCAGGAATATTTTTGCCTTTTGCACCTTATTTAGTATTTCAGGATTTTGTTCTTATTTTCATTTTATGCTTACTCCCAGTGTATTGTTGTGCTAAAGTTTGGAGGTTTTTGTTGTCTTTTTGTTTTTCTGCCATTTTCGTAACGGTAGAATCAGAGAACAGTTTGTGTTGGGAGGGGCCTTTAAAGGTTATCCAGCACACAGCCCCCAACAGTGAGCAGTGACTTCTTCAACTCGATCTGGTTGCTCAGAGCCTTCTCTTCCCCAGGCTGAATGACCCCACCTCTCTCAGCTTGTCTTCACAGGAGATGCGCTTCAGCCTTCTGGTCACCTTTGTGGCCCTCCTTTGGATTTGCTCCGATGGGTCCATGCTCTTGTGTTGAATGTCCCAGAGCTGGGTGCAGTACTGCTGGTGGGGATCTCATGAGAGTGGACTAGAGGGGGAAAATCACCTGTTGAGAACTCTGTTGAGGGCTAATTAATACTCTCTGCTGAGAACGAATTCTGATGTATCCAGTAAAAGCAAGTTTCTGGGGGACAGGTCTCAGGCCTTTGTTTAGGTCTGAGATTTCTGGTGGTGTTGAAAAAGGAGGAAGGAGCTCACTGTGTCTGGTGATCATTTGGTATAAAGGCAGTTATAGGTAACTCCTTCATGTTGTGTTTCAGGAGGACAGAGCAGAGACTCATGATTTATTTCAGAAGAGGTGTCCTTGTCCTTCATTAACTGGATGTAGCAGGAACCACTCCATAGCTGATTAGCATGGTATGCTATTCATAAATAACATGCAATTAGCATATGTTAATAATAAGCAATATTCAGCTGAAATGTCAGCATCCAAGCAGCTTAAACAACATCTGTTTGAGCAAGACATGCAATACACATTATATCCGTGCTTTACAGAACACCACTTAACCAAAAATCTTGGTTAACCAAAGTTTACTTATCTCTCTCAGGGTTGTACAGCATACAGACACTAGTCAGCTTTGCCGAGCACAGTCCCTGTAAAACTGGCATTTAAGCCAGCTGGCATCTTTCTGCTGTGTTCTGGGATTGAGAACACGAAACACAGTTTGTTTGGAAGGAAAGGAATCCAGTGAGCCTTGGAAAAGCTGAGAAAATCTCTTCCTTTCAGATTAAATAAATGAGATTTTAGCTGAAGGTTTTGGTGGTCCCTCAAGACATTTAACTAAGCATGAAGATTAAGGTGTAGAAATGTATCACTAAGGCATATCTGCAACTCTCTATATATGATCCATGTATATGTTTCCATATAAGTACTGATATGTAGGTGAAAATAACATGAGAAGCTATGAATACATTTCTAAATATAATATTCTGCCAGAATATTAAGTCCCTTTTCCAAGAATACCATGAGCTTCTTTGCACTAATAATTTATTTAAAAATTTGATAACTAACTCTGCTTCATATTTGTGGTCATGTGTGAACTGCCTATTTTTTGTAGAGCCTGTTAACTTTGGTTTCTGATTGAAGACCTTCTTCCTCTGTACTGGTCAGTATCCAGAACATTATTTGTTTGTTCTCATTGCTCAGGCCATGGTTCTGTGGTCTGATAGCTCTTTTGCAGTCAATAAAACAATTCCTTTTGTTACCAAGCCTATTTTTCCCACTATTGCCTTGACTAGAAGAATGGATTTGCTTCATTGTATTAGAGAGAATATTTTCTGACAGCTTTTGAGTACAGATCATTAAAAAATTACCAGTTTGAAATGTTGACTTTTATCTCTTTTTTCTCTCAAAAATAGCTTATTATATCTTTCAACTTTCTAAATAATTAAATCTCCTTGAAAACTCATGCATATTCTGTGTTGGATAGAACAGGTTGTAATTAAGCAGAGCTATTAATGATTTTGTTGTTGATAAATTTGGGCACAACTCCACTCTTGCAGATACCAATTGACTTTATTGGTCTGATCTTTCTCCTCAGAGAAAGGCTGATGTACTGTGTGTGCTGTTGACTGTTTTACAGTGTTGTAAAACCAGAGTAACAGAATAGAAAACTGTGCCAAAATCATGTGTTTTTTCTATGAATAGTAGAAGATTTATGGCATTTTTAACTGCCCATTCCTTTACATTTAATGGCTCCTATTCTATAAATGATGAGATAGACAAGTGCTTTGTTTTCACATTGACATCTGATTTAGGAAATTATTATATTTACTCTTTTGAAATAAAACAGGAACTTGATATACTCTGGAGTGTGTCCAAGTCCAAGCCATGCTAAAACCAAGGACAACGTTGTGTTTAAGAATTGTCTCTGTTGAGCAAAGGACATTTTAGGATGTTTATCATAACTATCAGTATCAGAAAAGAGCCTCACTGTTTCCTAGCTGTGTTCTTAATAGTAAGCTCTAAATAATGCATTTCCAAGTAAATCTAGTGAATTTTATTGTTTTATTGTTATCCACTGGCTACCCAAACACCCCAGATATTTGCATTTTAAATTACTCTATTTTTGTTCTCCTTATCCCACGCCTATCCTTCCTTTGCTTGGTTTTTCTGTATAAAGATCTTCCTTGTCCATAGTTAAAATTACTGAGTGGTGATTTCCTGTGACTGTTTCAGTGACAATATTTTGTAAAAGAGCACAACTGGTAATTTTAGTGCAGTGACATCCCTCAGTTCTATCTCACAGTTTTAGGAGGAAGTAACCCAACCCAAATCACTTCACGAGAGCTTTGCCTCTTACCTTATTCAAGCCTGAAATCATCCTCCCCTTAAAAAATAGAAGATGTAAGAAACCGCAAAGGTTTCAGCCCCTCATATTTACATTTTTACATTTCACATTTCTGACAAGGTAGATCCGGGCTACACACCAGAACATTTTATTATTTTTGAAAGGAAAGCTTTTGTACAGCAGAAATGTGAGCTATGACTAGAAGTACACACTTATCATGCAGATTAAAAAGGTAACCAGAGCTCTACTGTAACACATGGGGCAATTCTTTCATCTTTAACTTTCAAGATTGAATACTGAATACAGCTGTTTACTCAGGAGAGAAAGATGGTCTGAATTTTCCTTCCCTAAAAGCTTGTTACTCTCCATTAAGGGCAGCCTGCTAAGGAACCTGAATTGTCTGACCTAAGTCACACATGTCTGGGCTTGTGCATCAGGCTCTCCTTATCCTAGGGCAGCAAAAAGAAGTGTTAGTGTAGCTCAAGACAGAAGTGTAAATACTCTGGCTGTATCACTGTGAGGGCAGAGAGGGGCAGTCACAGTACCTCTCATGTTCAGTCAAGCAAACTGACTTCTCACAATTTTAGAGGGATCTTGTTGATAATAGCATGCTATTTAGTAGGTAATAGCTGGATTGCAGTTTGATGGAGACGTCAGTTTAGTTGCCCACTGGATTAAAACTTGCAGAGAATAAATGAACAGGAGAGAAAAGATCAGGATTATGGGAAGAGGAGACTTGAGGAGTTTCTAATAATTTTGCCTGAGTTGAAAAACATCTGGTATTCCTAATTTTTTGAAATACATTAGACAAAAAAAAAGAGTTTCTACTCATGAATTTATTTTTCTGCTACAGTGATCCATAGCCTTGTATTCAATTATTTATAAAGATGTATCAGTAGCTGTGGAGGGTTCAGGTCTAAAATGCTAATGGCAGTATTATAACAGGATGCAAAATTAAAATTAGGTGGAATTAAACATTTTAAAGTAATGTTTTAGTCTCTTATCTCTATTAACCCTCAATAGCTTCAACTCTTCTGTATAGATATGACTTTTTTTTAAGGAAAAGTTGAATACAAATTTATGGAGTTTCATTCTTTCTGTAGATACTCAATAGGGTTCTTGGCCACAAATTCATGAAAAGTCCAAAATAATTCTGTCAAAAGGTTGTGTGTAAGCTTTGCCATGTCCATGTACCATCTGTTATGAGCAGTAAAGTAGATACCTTTCTGATTCCCAATGTGTTTTGCAGTGAATTAATGTAGACTAAAGAGAGGCAATTCATCCTCAACTCCTTGTTCATATTAGCTATGGAAAAATTCCCCTTCTGAGCATTGCATTTCAGATGTGTTCCACTTTTAAACAAGGATTTGGCCCTGGCATCTTTTTGATGTAACTTCTTACAGTGTTATCAATACTTGTCAGTCCAAGATCATGATGGTACTTAAAGAAGTCTTGAGATTAAAATTTTTCTGTTCTTTAGACTCACTTTATTGATTTTTGAGCCTTTAGAGATTAAATGGCTTGTGTTTGCAGGTTTTTCTGCACCAGCCATGTGAGTAGGTCTTACTTTAAAGGAGAAAAAAATTTTTTTTTGAGTAGCAGATCTGAATCTTTTGTCCTACAGATTTTTGTACTACATTTTCTAAACTCTTTGTCTGCAGAAAGATACCAGCTCCCTTCCTATTAAATTCCCACCTGAAAAAAGGCAGCAGTTGTATAAAGTTTAGTGCCTAAAGCTAATTGTGGCTGAATAGCTAGGAGAAGTATGTTGGTCAACCAGCTGGCAGTTCCACAACATTGTCTCAGGGCTGAGTTATGACCACAGTTCCAATGGAGGGGCCAGCAATTTCAGCTTCTGACCTTGACCCAGACAGTGATTTGTATAAAACTCTTAGGAACCTAATTATTTTTGAGACTTTTATCCCCAGTTTTAACTTAAATCAGCCTGCAATTAGAAAGATATTCATAGTTTGAAACACAGACCAGCATGATCATAAAAGCTTCCTTTTCTTAGGCAACTAGATTAAAAATGCAAGGGATGTGTAGCTCCCGTCACTTGGCACTTTGGGAAATACATAAATGTCATAAGACTAGGGATTAAATTGTGAGACTTGGATAACAGAACTGTTATGTGCTGCTCATAAACTGATCTAATTTCTCAGATATAAAATGTGTGATCGGGCTGTGCAGTTTTGAGAACATTTTTCCAATTTGCCATGGCAGACTATTGGCAGGAAGAAGCTAAACTGCCTATTACATAGGCATGATAAAGCTATAGCAGCTAAATGGAAGTTGAGGTGGAAACCCCAGACAAAGGGCTTTCATTAGGAGAGTAACAGCCTCTGTTCTCCCCCAGCATTGCTATTCAGTTCCTATTATAGCCACAGAAAGCTCTGTGAATTTAATTACTGGAAGTTACCTTTCTATTTCTTTCACAAACATCTAAAATTCATCCTCAGGGACACCAGTCAATCAGGAAACAAATCTTTGCTCTGAGTTAGCCTTTGCAGGTGGTTTAAAGAAAATTTAATTCTTTCCCACTTTGCCATGTGCAACACCTTTATCCTCCTGATGAGGTCAAAATTAAAATCTCCTCTGAGCTCACTGTTGGTGCTGCTGTAGTTGACTGGCGAGCCTGGGGTTCTAAAAAGTTGTGCAGGTGGCAAGCTTTGCCCCTGAGACAAAGCATGTCACCTTTGTGCCCATTATTTTGCCTGAAAATGCGTAACTGCACCTTTCCCAGAAGTGGCAGCAATAAACAATTGTACCACTTTCAGGATCAGCAATTTTAAATGCTAATTGTACATGCTAGTGGATAAACATGGGCGCTCTTCTAACAAGGACATAATTTATCTTTTTTCCCCCTTATCATCGTATCCACAGTGTTCTAATTAATAGGTTTACTGCATGTCTCCTGTGTGGTAACTTTAGAGTATTTATACTGTTTGATGTATTTTGTACAGTAGTATGCAACTTTGTGATATCTTCCTTTTCTGCTTGGTTTCTCTGAATGTATGTTATGCCATTTGTCAAGTGATTTAATAGCTCCCCTTGACCTTAGAAGTAAAATAAAGCTAGATCAGTATATAAAAACATGAAAAACTTCAAAAGGAGCCTCTACTGCACCTTCTTTCACTCAATCCCCCAGCTATCAGACAGCATCTTTCATTACTTGCTGTTCCTGCAGTAAATGAAATGACATGGTGCAAGTCTCCTTATTTATCATAATGTTTGGGTTATATCATGGAAGGTTTAATTTTTGGTAAAGAGATGTTATTAAAAAAAGGTACAAAGAGAGTGATCTGTTAAATACTGAATAATTTATGATGTACCGAGTGTTAGCCAGAAGCGTTGACTAATTAGTCCACTGAAAGCACCTGTACCAGTATCTTATGAAGGGTGTTCTTTATCACTGAACTAACGCAGATCACATTTACATTAGTGTTTAAATTCAATGGAAGACAACAATGTGGCATGAATTTGACAGATGTAGCATAAGAACTTAAACACCTGTTTTCTGTTTAGTAATTTAAGAGCTTTTGAAAGCAAAAACACAATGCAAACCTTGGGCATGTGTGACAAATATAATTTCTCTTTAAGATTCTCAGTCATCGCATAAACGTGATTGTTTTAAACATTTAAGGGTGGGGATTTTTTTGCAATATTTCAACTTTAATTTTCTGCTATTGTGAAACTGATAGTTGTTAGTAATGTCTTAAAAATTGGGCAATTCCTCTATCATATAGCATGAATGCCAGACTTTCCCAGCTCAGTAATTTGCAGAGAGGTGCTGCTCTATCTGCTCTTCAAAGGGGAAATTCTTCAGACCTCTTTGCAAGTGTGAATTCAGAGTAGTGTCTCAGAGGTTAATGCATTGCCACATGGAAGCATATTTCAGTCTGCTTTTCATCCTTTCTGCTTGTCCCAGCATGGTCTGTATATGAGAAATGAGAGCAGAAAGTGGTAAGTGAAAAGGGGGAAATATGCTCACCATATCACTGATATCATGAAAGATGGAAATGTATAGTGCATCACTTTAAGAAAAGGATACTCTGCTGTGTGTGCTGAAGTGGCTTTTGCTTAACGTCTGAGATACTCTAGAGTAAAACCTTCTTGAATTTTGTATTCATCAATTGCAATGCCACCTTCCCCTGCAAGTCACAGTTTTTAGCAAAAAGTCACAGAGAAGGTTATGTGGTCAAGTTCAAGAAGTTGTTACTATCCATCTGTGGATCATCT
Organism: Empidonax traillii; assembly: GCF_003031625.1. Lineage (NCBI taxonomy): Eukaryota > Metazoa > Chordata > Aves > Passeriformes > Tyrannidae > Empidonax > Empidonax traillii. Next base: position 572,377 of record NW_020955420.1, on the reverse strand, counting down.
TTTTATTTTTCTATGATTGTAGTCAGTAGAAAGCAGATAAGACTTGCTTGGGGCCGTCTCAAACAAAATCATGGGATGCTCTGCTCCCTCCTTTCCTCTCCCCAGCACACTCACCTGAAGAGGGAGGTTCAAGGGGAGGGACAGCCAAATCACTTTGCCTTGCCGAGGAGTCTGCCGCACTAGACATAATTTCAATATACTGATGTCCAGTGCAAAATAGAATAGAGCTAGAGATCTGCCTCATGTCAGCTAAAAAGTTCTCCTCATTTTAAGGAGAACTCTGCAGTGCTGCTGCAATCGGGTGGACCTAATAATGTGTGTATAAATATGCAACCAAACACATAGGCACCAAAGGAAGCAATTACAAGGCATAATGAACAAAACATTTTTATATATATTTTTTAAAAGTCTTCCTTTCAGCTCTGTGGTTCGTTTGTTCATCTAAAATAATACATATATTTCTTATTGTAATGTGTGTGTATTATCATGCAAATTCCACAACTATTAGCAAATCTTTCAACAGAAAGATTTAATTCTTACCTTTTTACTGCTCTTGGTTGATTCATAGGTGAAGTAAATAAAGAGGATACTTGCACAGTCAAGTGTCTCTTGGTTCCAGAAATTCTATGGTGACTTTATTGTAGCTGGAGGCTCTGGGACTAGTCCAAACCAGCTAATTTTCAGAAGGTAAAAGTGTAGTGTGCATATTGTTTTACTGTTACACAGAGCTGACTTAGGCTTGTACCTGTCGTTACAATCTCATTTACAATTTAGGTTTCAGCAGGCTGAATTGGTTCCTGGCAATGTCACATATGGTTTGAACACAGTCTCAATTAAAACACAACAAAACTAATGAATAATATTGAAAAGCAGCAGATAGAATCAGTAAACCTCGAAGAACATGTGTTTGTTCTCTTACTTTTTTTATCAAAATAATTTTATAAAGAGCATTACAATTAATTTCAGCTCCTCTGTGAACTAAGGAAACATTATCTAAGCTGAAGGGTTAACACAGATATTTTTCTCTGTGCAAAAATATATCCCCTGTGCAAAAAAGGTTTCCTGGTCTGGATTTCCTTCATCAGTTTGTCTTTTCCTTGTTCAATTTAGCATTTCTGGTCCATCTAATTTCAATTAGAGGTTTCAGGTGAGAATAAAAATAACTACATCTATTGTAAATTATTCCAAAAATATGTCAGTCTTATTGTATATACAGTTCTTCTAATAGATATCCATTTGAAAGTGTGGTGACAGAAACTGCAAATTACTTTCTTTTAATGTTATCAATGTCACATGCAGATACATGTGACTGTTCTGTTCCTACATTGCACATCCAGATGCAAGAATTCACTAAATATACAAGCTCTGAGAGCTGCTGTGCTATAGGGAGATTGGTTGTTTATTAGGACTGATAAGATATTTTTAGTTATCACTACAGTCCACAATTTTGTTCTGATGTATTTAGGGTGTTTTATGTATCTTGAGTCTGCTGTTTAGTCCTGTTGGCTCTTCATTATGCACATCTTTACAATGTCACCAAAGATATCACCATTAGGTGTTGGTTCCTTATTTACAATTTGTTTTTCAGATTCTCAGTGTTCTTTAACATGTTTAATATATGAGCCATGTTGATTTTGTGCTATGCTACTTTTTCATCAGAGAGATAATAGGGAAAGATATTTATACAGAAATTAAAGCAAGTATTTTCAAAAGTTATCTTTATCTACTGAATTTGTAATATCATCACAAAATTATATGAAATATCCCAAGAAGACCTGTTTTCTATTAAACAGTGTTGATTGGTATTAATCATGCTACCACTCAATCCAACTGATTGCCTCTTTTAACATTATTTTCACAATTTTTCCTTACAATGAAGTCATGTTGAGATGATCCAACTTATTTCCTTGAAACGTTGTCACATTATGTTTTTTCTAGATTTTAGAATTTCTTCTGTATTATAGTAGATATTATACTTCAAAATACTTGTCCACAGGAAACCCTCAGACCATTCCTTAGAAATTACAAGCCACGGGTAATCTCGTTTTACAGATTTGAAAACAATTCATGTAGATATTTGCTCCATAGTAACCTCCTTACTATCGAATTGACAACACTATTTTTCCCCTGAATATAAGAAAAAAATAATTCCTTTGCATTATTACTGATAATTTCTATGTAGTAAGGCGGGGGAGATATTTTTCATTTCTTATATGGTCTGTAATTTTTTCTTATTGGAAAGAAGTAGCTGTTTCATTATTTAAAACAAAAATGAAATGGAATGATGACAGATTTCCCTTTTCTGTGCTTCTATGGGTTTGGGATGTGAGGGATATCGCCGTGGGCTACTTAGCCCACAGTAGAAAACGATGTGTGTATTTTGTGAAGTTTAAAATTAATATTAGTTCATCGTAATTTTACTGTATTTCAATCAACCATTAATTCAACCCAATATTTATTAATTCATAACATAAGGAAAACTATATGAACATCAAGAAAGTGTTTCAAATGGATTTTTAAACTGCGTGGCTGAATGTTTGGCAATAGCAGAATCTTATGTATTTCAAAACTTATGTGCCTTGTGTATAGTGGGGTCTATTTTATTTTACAATCCATTTGAGTCTATAGTTCTGCTTTTCTGCTTTCTTACATCTTCTTTAAAATTTTATTTTGACATTGACAAACTGAACATACAAATGCCAAGAGAATTCTCATACTGTGTTGAGAAGCTTTTTAGTAGCCCAGACAACTGTATGCCAAGAGTTTGAAGTGCTGTAGGCTTTTTTTTCCATTGAGCAGGACATTTTCAGACTCTGAAAAAATAGAGCATAATTATTGCTTAGTTTTAAGTAACAATCCAACATATTTGAAGCTTGCATCATAAATTCAATTTACTTTCTTTAGCAAAACAAAGCTTTCTTCCTGCCCTGGTTAGAAGAGAATAAGTTCTCTAATTCTTGCTTGCTTTGAGGAGCTATGTGGATTTTGAAAAGGCAGATTGCCTGTTTTGAAATAAAGGGTTGTAATGGTCTTGTGGTAGTGAAAAAATAATCAAGGGACTATTAATACTTTTATTGTTCCTGGGCTTGTTCCTTAAAAGAGAATCATATCCATACTTTGCAACATTTTGCCACTTTCCTTAAGGCTTTTTGCAGCAGCATTGATTGTTGCTACTAATTGGAAAAGTAATTGGAACATGCCTGCCTCTTGTGTTTTACAGCCATGCCCTGTCATTAGCAAAAGTGATGCCCTCTGACCCCAACTGCTCTCAGGGGTCAAAATGTATCATTATATTGGAGTGCAGTATTTCGTAACAAAGGTCATAGCAGTAACATAGCTTAAACATTTAGGGGTTTTTTTTAGTGAAAAGAATAGCTTATCAAGAGAAAGAATGACCTGCTAACTATATTTATCTTACACTGTGAGTAACTGCTGGCAAAATACAGAGTCCTGAGATGTGCTGTGTAAATATTTTATGAAGGAAGCTTCTCCAGCAGAGATGTTAATAATTTAAAATATGTTGTACTACATACTGAGTTTTAGGCATAGACATTTAGTAATAAATTTGTATTTTGTATGAAAGCCTAGTAAATGACTCCCTTGCCACATATTTTGTGTTACAATTGTGTTTGCATGTCTTCCTTCATAAATTATGCCTATGTATATACATGTCACAATAAACTTGGATTTTTCAACCAGCCATGATTCCAGGGTCCATTTAGAAAGGATTGTGAGTCACACCTAAAAATGATGTAGCCTCCAAGCCAATAGTGTATGTCTCCAAGAATATTTTGTTGGAGACACATGGTTATTTCGGTTTTCCTTCTGAAGCTTCCTATGCAGTTCAAGGAAGAACAGTCCCCCAGACATGCATATGTTGTTTTTACGTCAGGTTTTATTCATTAAACATGGCTGCAGCAAGGATAGCATTCATCTCTGACTGGGTAATCAGTCAGAAAAGTTGACCAGGAAACTGAAGACCTACTTTGTAGATGCTTTTCTTTCCTCATCCTATTTAGGCACATAACTCCTCTGGATTGAGCTTTAAATGCATTTTGTTTAGAAAACTAATTTATAGTATTTGCATACTGCTTGAATGCTTTGACTTGTTTCAGAATAATGTTGTGGTGATAAATATTCACATTATATTTCCAATTTCCACAGTATTCATGCAGGGAAACAAACTAGATAGACCACACAACAGTAAATCAGTGTAAGGATGGGCTTATAAATGTGTCAGTCAAAATATCTTTCAATTCTTCAGGTTTAAAATTTTATTTGCCAGTTCTGCTGTTTGTATTGTACTCTTATCTTTTTGTCCTTAGTTGCACTTGCTGTTTTATTATCCCATGGTTTTTTTATAGGAAATTAAGTCTCTGTTCTGTGTAGAATTAACCAAAGAGAGCATCCAGAAGCAATGTTCCAGTTTGTCAGAGTAGGTTTGCCATTTCATACATGCATGATATTTATGACTGCAATGTAATAAAATATTTAAAGTTCAGATTATAACTCTTATGTACTAAAATTCAGAATATTTTCTGTCAGGTAGGATTATTATATCTCAGCATTAACTCTGTCTCTCTGCATCAGATAATGCTCTCTATTTGTATTTGTTAATAAGTGCAGACATTCATATTTTAGTACCTGATGGGGATGTAAGAGACAGAATATAGATTTTTCACCCTAAATTAGAAAATTATCTGAACAAATGGTTGATTAATAATCATTCTAAGTTGAAGTGCTTTCATAAGCTACCATACAGAACCTCACTTTTAAAAAATCAATCTTTCAAAGCTGTCACTTCTGTCATTTGTTAAGCATTTGTTGAGGAGGAAAGATAATATTTGTCCTAATTCTGAGCTCCCTAAGCTATGCCAAGAAAAAGGAAAAAAAATTATCCATCCTGCTAATGCACTGTATTGCAACAGAGATTAAATTGATTAGACTGCTTAGGTATTTCCAGAGTGTCCCTTGCTGTAATATCTGGGCCCTGTATTGATGTGCTGCACAGTGCACTAATAGGTAATAGAAAATACTTCAATAGCTAGTAATATATCTAATTCCACAAATTACTTTTACCATGGTAGATTATTAAAAGCATAAGCCTGGTGTCTGAAAGGGCTGAGTCTTTGGTGAGATGCTAAGACGGAAGGACAAGCACATTTCTCAGCTTGCGTCAGCCTGTTCTCAGTACGTGATGGCTCTGAGCCGGCCCGGGGAGCTTTCCCACAGAGGTTTATTGCAGAGCTGGGACTGAGAGTGAGGGTGAGAGACAGTAATTTATAAGAACTGATCCTGGATCTGTCATCTCCTCTCTGAGTGGTTTTAACACTGAATTCTGCCGCAATTTCCTCTTCTTAATGAGCCAATAAGGATGAATCAGTTAATGTTTGAACATATCTTTTAAAATGTTACAGGCTGTTCTTTGTCGACTTTCATTAAGCTTTTATTTTAATCTAAGAAGACCAGTCAAACACAAAAGATATGCAAAGTACTTCATATTTTGGCAAAGCCTGTTTAGAATACACCACATGCATAAAAGCAATGAGAGAAAGAAAGAAACAGGATGAAAGCGCATTAAAATGCATTTACTGAACTCCTGTCTCCTGGTATGACTGACCTGAAATACCCAATGCTGACACTTCTTGTAGAGAATCTGATCTTGGGTCTTGCATAAGGCCCAGCACACACTGGGGTAGGAATTTGTTGTTTTGCTGCAGGTGAACTTCCTGCCATAATGGATGTGTTCAATAAGCTCTAGTTATTGAATTTAAACACAGAGTCTCAGTTCTTAGTGTAATTCAAGAAGTTTTGAACACTGAGACCCAGCAAATGCCATTTTTGACCTCTTAATAAATTATAAATACATGACTCGGGGCTCAGAGTGTGGATACATTGTGTTTCCTCTCTCTTGAAAACAGGGAAGCAGACTTGGGGAAGGAGCATTTGGCTGGGTAGAATTTTCTTTGTTACTTTCTTCCTCTGTAGCTTCTTTTATTGCCTTTAGACATGTAAACAAACACCAGTCTCTCTCATCCATCTCATTAACTCACAGGCCATTCAGCGGTTCTCAAAGTCTCACAAAGATCATAACATTTCTTTATTCATATCTAATTTACTCTTCCTGTGACTGCCCAGTTTCCATGCTGTTGTCTCAAAAATAAAGTATGTGATATTAACTGTTGGGTATTTGATTTGTTGGTATCCCCAAGGGAAAGTTGAAAGCAGACAACATCACAGTTTGTTGTTTTTATCTGTTGTTCTGAATTTATGTTGTATTTAATTAATCCCATGCTTCGTGCCATCTGTTAGTCACCTGAAAAGGCCAGAAATACTTTGACTTTGCGAGGCAGGTGGTTGGGAGGCAGGACGTTTGTTTGGAGTTTCAGGGCTTAGTCACACCTTGGGAAATGCTGAAGCTCTTCGCATTGACAAACACTGCTCGGGTACTTCCCTCTAACACTCAAAGATGGGCTGGACACACCTTTTGAAGTCAGGACACTTTTTCCTATCGTCCTGTTGTTCCCTATATGAAGGGGAAAGATTTGTTTTCTTTATAATGTGAAATGTAGTCCTCAAAGGACCCACGTAGACATTTCACGTAGCCTAAGTCTTGCTGATGCCTGTAGTCTCTGTCTGTGACACAGTGAGTTTCATATGCTTTTACTGCCTTCTGTACTGAGAGATTTAATTTTTTTTCTCAGAGTATATTGTAGCTTTGGAACTGTTCCTGGCAAGGAGGTGGAAAAAGAGAACTGTTCTGGAGTATGGTCTTGCTAAGCCTTGAGGCTACAGGGTACAGGGATCAGTGGTTTTGCTGACCTTCCTGTCCTGCACTGATAGATGTTCATCTTCTGAGAGGGCAAAACTAACGTTATGCACATACTAAGTTTTCAGACTAAAACAGAAATAATACTATAATTCTAAGTATAAAGACTACAATATTAGAGGTCAAACTTTTTAAATTTCAATGAGTACTCAAAACTTGAATGAAACCAGCTTTCCATTAAATCTCTGCTCTTCAAATTTTTCTTTCCTCCATTAACTTTTACGTCTCTGCACGCTTGTGTGATTTGTTCAGTCGTTTGTCTCCTCTCTACTTCTGCCTTCACTTGCCTGAGTCTGGTCCTCACTCGGTTAAACCATTTGTCTTCACCTTCTTAGTCTTGTTCTCATAGAGCTGGGAGTCTTTTCTGTATTTTGGCATATACAAGTTCAGCTTCTATCAAAGTCCCCTTATATCAAGTAGAAAGAAAGAAGCCTCTCTACATGTTGTGTCCTCTGGCATCCTTAGGTGTCTAGGGTAAGTTTTACAGCCACCATTCATTATCTCTGTATGCTGATTTTTCTTCCTAGAGTAGAAACTGACAAGCTTTCACTCAGATGTATAATGTTAGATGTCTACAATTTCAGATTATCCTTACCATTATTATTTATAGTTTCTTTACATATTCTCTAAACCCTGTTCTTTTTCCCATCTTATCTCAGTATTTTCTCCAGTAATACTGTCACATTTTATTATGATATTTCCATCTCCCCTTCAGATTTATGCATAAGTACTTCATCAACCTTTAAATCTCCTGACATCTCCATAAACATATGTTTGTTCCTCTTCTTCCCCCTCGAAGTTCCCTTAGCTCTCCTCTATTTAAAATTTACTTCTCAAAACATTTCTTTCTCCCATATGAGTTCTCCACACTCCTTTTCATTTCTTTACTAGCTGATCTACAGAAAAAAATACGAGTTGAGAGGCAGAGGTGTCTTGGATAATGTCTCTTTTCTTGCTTTTACACCAGCTAAAACAAGATCAAGGAGTACTCAGCCTATTTCCACTGCTGTGCTCTCCTCCTCCCCGTTTCCTCTCACCAACATCCTTACAACCCAGCTCCGTTGACTTTCTTCCTGCAGAAAGCAGGCTCTTGAATGCCCTGGAAGGTAAAAGCATGGAGCTAAACCCTTGAAGAGCACATGTGTGTACTGACCTGCAGTAATAGCCTAAAACCTCTAGAAATCCTTTCCCTTTACTCAGAAACAGCTCTTTCACACCATAGGCATTAACATTTGCCTCCTGCAGTGGCCTATTATTGTTTAAAGTCTCTGATACATAAACCCAAATTCTTTCTTTGGGAGGAAGTAAGCAGGGGAAAAATATGCATTCCATCCAGCAAATTTGGTTTATTACCATATGTTTTTACTCTGCAGCTTCTTTTCCTTTCTTTAAATGCGGTTGTTGCAGCAGGAGCACCTGCCTCTCCCAGGATTCCCATGAATGCTCTTAATCTGCTCCGCCTCACCCCACCTCCACCTCAGACACCCTTCACTCGCTGCTGGAGAATGAAGCAAGAGGTGGAGCATTTCCTTCTTGTTTCCTTACATGTGTTTTACTTGTACAAAACTCTGACCTTGTTGGAACAGAGGAGTGAAAAGTCCTTGTGAAGGGATCAAATCTTAAACAAGTTTCTTCTCTCAATTCTGCTTACCAGCCACCAGCCTCATGGTGCTCCATGCCATCTGAGATGAGGGTTGTAGTCATTTAATTGTAACACTCTTTTTACCAACTTAGTCAATAAATGAATGATATGAAGGGTCAAGGTTTACAGACTACTGAACTTTGCTCTTGGATGCTGTTGTTTTCCTACTTGCTTTTTCCATTGAAAAGTAATTGCTTTGAGCACCAGAAGTGATTACAGATTACACCTCTAAAACCAGCCTCAGGATCTCATTCCGAGGAAGAACACAGCCTGTAAAATGTTGTGTGCCTCACCCAGCAATTACACTGTTGTAGCTAATTTCAGAAAGCATAAATTGCCCATTATTTCTGAAGAGGGTTGGGATTTTTTGACCAGTGGTACTGAAAGTGAATGCTGTTCCAACAGACTTTTCTATGGCTTCCACAGAGTTGTACAAATAAGAAAAAAAATATTTTGTTTCTATTTCTCACTTCTTTTTTTTTTAATTTAAAATTTAATTATTTTATGATACAATCTGTTGAAGAGCAAATTTTAGTAAACCGTTGGAGCCTCCTAAAATATTTCATCATGAAGGTATCATTGTAACATGTTAATTATCATCACAGATCAGGCAATTCAATCTGCAATAAAATGTTTTAATGTGTTAACAAATCTTTTTTCCACTTCAGTATCACAAAGTGGCATGTACACCATCTTCTGTGGTAACTCTTTACTGGACATTGTCTCTCATGAGGCAATATATTCTTACTTCTATTTGAATTTTTGTGGTGTAAATCATAAGATACCTCATTTTGCTGAAAAATGCTGTATTGGAGAATAGCTTCATAAACCACTTCAGTTGCAGTCCATGAGAGCCTATAGCAATTTGGGAACAGCACAGGTGTGTCTTGAAGTGATCCCAAGTGGAACATGTACAGTTCAAGCGAAGTAAAATCAACATTGTGATTTAAGAAATAATGAAGTATTTCATTTTGGTAGATAATTTAAGAACAATATTTTCCATAATTTCTGCATCCTTGCTTTTTCCATAGCTGCTGCTTTCATGGAAGAATTTAGTATTTTGACTTTTCACTCCAATCTGAATTTCTTACTGCATAGAAATTCCAATTTCTAACTGATGTTAGAAATCAGTAACCTCCTGTGTATTTTTCAGAGGCAGAAGATATATTCAAAGCACTATCTTTAGGAAAATGGTATGTGTCTGCCCATATAAACCTCAATGTAGTCTATTGTTAATACGATGTAATTTTAAGGAAGTTAGTGAGGTTATGCAAAAGGAATTCTTTGAAATTATTAAAGCCAAAATAATTGAGGTTGGATGAAGGAGCTGTGGTACTGTACTGAAATACATAGTATTCTGCCCTCTTCCATGCCCATGTGAGGACATAAAGAAGAAAGAATTTCTCTCACTGTCTTCCATCTGCTGCTCCTATTTGTACTGCTCTAGGGAACTGAAAGAAGTTTATTCCTCTCCATAAAAATAAACCTACCTAAGCTCAGTAGGATTTCCTTAACAGGCATTATTAGGAACTGACTGATCAGCAATACTATCCACTTATATCTGGCATTGAAGTTCCCAAAGATATAGCTTTTTCATTATCATAAAAAAAAAAAAATTAAAAAAAGAAGGCCCTGTATGCTTATGGCGTAAATCCTACTCCTTTAGTGTACTGTTCTTTTCTGTAAGCTCTTTACACCGCAGCATCAGGTGGTTTGGATCTAAAAAGTAAGTGCCTGAACCCAGAATGACAGAGAGGGTAACAGATACTTTCAGGTGTAGCCAGCGCCTTATAGAATAATTCAGTTTCCATTAATACACAGCAGCAAAATACGGAGGGACAAAAAAATCACTAGAATTGTATGTACTGCAATGACCATGAAATCCAGAAGAATGCCGACTGACAGCAGATGAGATTTGATTTATGAAGTAAGGGATATTGAACAGGTGCTTTCAGAAATTGGGGGGACAATGATTCCTGATTATAGAAAGAAGAAACAAAATGCCTGCTGCTTTTCTCCCAGTTCCCTTATGGAAAAGGCAAGAAGCAGGCAGAGCCCAAAAAAGGTGACAGCTCGTGTGAAGTCTAATCCTGCTGGTTTACCACTGAGGATAATTTTAATTTCCAGCTGCCAATGGCATTTACTATTCTGGATATAAAATCACCCTTAGCTGGTATTTTTCACTGCTGATGAGCTTTATTCAATTACTTTCTGGATACTCCCAGCTCCTGTTGACTCCTGGGGGCACTGGGGACATTGCAGCAGTTAGAAAGTGCTCCTCAAAGCATGTAAATGCAGGGATGTGAGTACTACACACACATCCCTACACTGCTTGAAGTCAACTTTTAGCTAGGTTCGTTACCTGGGAAACAGCTGTCAGCACAGTGGAAAGGAATCTATTTAGTGTGGTGGATAGGTGATGGTTTTCAAAAAAAAAAAAAAAAAAAAACCAAAAAAAAAAAAAAAAAAAAAAAACACCACAACAAAAAACCCCCACCACTACTGTTCCATAATTTAGCTTTTCAATATATAGGGTGTACTTGTTAACTTTGTTAAGAATAAATTATTCCCTGAACTAAATAGTCTGGAACTACAATGTTTAATTACTGAGAAGGATCTTTTCATGAGGGATTTAAATTTCAGTAGTAGCTCAAAGTTTGTTTATAACTATACTAAAAATAACTTTTTTTTTTCCAGTTATTTTCAATTTGTATGCTGCAAAGATGCCATAATGGAGAATAGTTAAGTTGTTGACAGTTTTTATCTTCATGATTCTCCCAAAGGTACTAGTCTTTAGATCACTCGTCCAGTAAAGTTAAATAATGTTGAATTTTTCAGGTAGTGGTTCCTAAAGATGCAGCAGAGACAGGTTAAGAATAGCTTTTCCAAAGTTGTGAGAGTTAAGAACTCCTGGCTTCTACTCTGTGTTCAATTTCACTGACCCATGTCACATCTCAAAGACAAAAGCTGAAAAGACAGTGAAATGAAAAAGCTGCTTGTCTTGGCACCACTTACGCATTTCTGATGACATGAAGATAACAGCACCATCAAAGCTCCAGTTGTTACCTGTATTGCTGTGCTGTTTTTCTCTTTTTAATGGGGGTTTCATGCTGCTGTTTTGACAGAGAAGGATAACCACATCACTTTAAACTATATAAAATGTGTAGAAAGCGCATGCCTATCTTACTTGACCGTAAATTTCTGCTTTTGTTGTTAATGTTTCAATTTGAGATGGACTCTGAACATCTCACCACTGATTTGTCTTCCTAATGTGACCAAGTGGACTTCCAGGCTCTCAATGCAGAGTTACTTTCTTAAGTTCTTCTTCTACCTTAAGTCTGGCTTCCTTAAGGCTGCCTGAAGATTTAAATAGCCCTCTTCTATTGATATACAGTGGGTGCAGGACACCCTAGGGACCAGTTTCCATTGAAAACCAGACTCCTTTGCCTCTTTGCCTCACATCACATGTCCCTGGCTGTGTTAGAGCTCACAGAGGGATCAGGGTGTGAGTCTTCCTGAAAGCAAATCCTGTAAAAGAAGAGAATAGAAAAGAAAGAGAGAGGGAGAAAAAACTTTCATTCAGCTCCTTGATTTGGGTAACGATGTGACTTCATGAGTGCTTCATGGCTCAAAGGTTGGGACAGGAATGTTCAGCTGCAGAGAGCAGTAATTCTTTATCAGTTCAAACTGTGAAACACACTGCAGTTGTCTTAGACTATTTTGAGCATCTTAACCTAAAAAAGTCATGTAGTTATTTTACAATAATAATCTCCCAGTCACTTAATTTAATCCTCTAACTAAAGGTTTAAGAAGTTACTCTTCCCAGGTGTTTCAGATAGTGTAGTGCCAATTAACTGATGTGAACATGACATAGTTATAAACTTAAGGCAGATGTAGTATAAAAGTATTAAAATGCAGGAAGAGTTTCAGGTATTATATAATGGATAATGGCCAGTCTCTTCGCGAATGAAGAACCGGGGAAGGTCTTTCCACCTTCCAGCCTGCGCACTGGATTTTTTAGGTGAGACACAGTGTGCGCGGAACTGAGCCCACCCTTTAATCCTGAGGTTCATCTGCCGGGGCCAAGCCAGCTTGGACGGTGGCAGGGAGGTCCTCAGGACGTAGATGGATTGCCTTACAGGGCTAGCGAGCTCCATCTGCCCGGGGAGTGTCCTAACCGGGAATCGAACCCAGATCTCAGCGTTCACAACGCTGTGGTTTAGCCACTGCACCACCAGGGACACTGGCCATTATTATATAACGTATAAGTGTTTGTTCATGAGAAAATGTGACAAAATTTGGCATGGAATAGCCTTGAGCTGTTAAATAAAAAGAAGTTCCCTAGGAGTTTCCATAGTAAAAACAAATAGCATGTTTGTATGTCCACTCATGAAACCCTGTGTGGAACTCTGACTTTTTTTTTCAGAACTGTCTTTTGAGAAGTTCCATTTAATCTAACTGTTCAGTCCATCAACTGGAAAATTATCATCTCAATTACCCATGTATCCTGGTTTCCAGGTCTAATATTTCTTAAGCTTCAAAAATGCTATGAAAAGGTATCATATACAATTAGTTTGGAACACCACTGCTCCATAATGCTCAGAAAGGAAGGAAAGATATCCTGGAAGCTATTTGAAGGCAACTAAAGTTAGCCAGGAGCAGATGATGGGAGGAAATGATGTTAGATGAACACAGCTTGTTTCGTGAGTTCATAGTTTATGGTTCCAGAAATAAAGGTACTTATCCCAAATACCATGTACATGGTTTTACTTTTGGTTCTGTTTTCAAGCAGTCTGATGACACCATTATCCTTTGTGTGCAAAACAATTAAGCCCACCTGAAGGAACTAGGCCTGGGCTGTATCTATTCTTGCAGAAGGAGAAGCCAAATTTAGTGCAAGAGGTGTCTATGAATAAAATGACATGGCATAAAAAGGTTCCTCCACAGAGAAGGAGAATTTCACATTACTATAGGCATACATTTATGTTAATTAAGAACACATCTAGGGTTGGAGAGGCTTGAGAAATTGATATTACTGTGCAGAATATATATGATCACTCTTAAATATGTTGTGCCTGTAACTGCATATTACTATATGCTCCACGCTATACTTAGCAAGTCTGTCTGTCAGAAAGCTCTAATTGCTTTATGTGTGAGAACATTAAACTGCAATAAATTTATATACACAGCTGTTCCATTACTGCAGAACAAGTTTTATCTCCTAATAAATTGATGTTTCTTTTTAGTGTCAACTCACACCAAAATTTACACCCAAGAAGGTGAACCTTAACATCCCATAATTAGTTCAGTGACACCAGTGGTAATAGAGGGTATACACTGTACGTCTCTTAAACATATTGATGGAGAAAAGTTTTGACTTCTGTTAATTGTTTCTTGAAAGCTTAATTGTGATTAAGAGCAGCTTTAATTGGAAAAGGAAAAAGAATCATGATCTTTAAACATGCACTGCAAATAGCATGTCTGCATTTACAAGGAGTTGCACCATAATGGGAAAAAAACTAAAAGCCTTCTTTAAAATAGGGCAGGGGGGAAAAAAGGCATTGTGGTTCTGTGTGGAGTCACATTTAGGTTAATGGAACAGAAGCTTAGAATGCCATGGACTTTTGATTAATATTTAATTAATCTTCTGTAGAAGACTCTGATTTGAATTAAACTGGGTACTAATAAAAGAACCAATTCACCAAAGAGTTCACAAAAATTTGACCTGCTGTTATGAGAGTTTAAATTAAAATGGCCAAAGTTTTGCTTTCCGCTCATTCTATGCCTGTTCTATATCAGGTACAAGTAATTTACTAGGAGTGATGAAGCTGGAAAAATGCAACCTGACTTGGTCATAAGTAATAGAGCCATAGGTGTAATATGACATGCCATTTGGTTTGTTTTGAATAAGTACCATGAGCTAATGAGTTGTATTGTTCTCTCAATGCCAGCTTTTACGGCCTTGAAAGAGAAGCATCTACCTGTACACAAGAGGAAGTATCATTTGTGAAAAAAATGCCCAGAATAATTTGAGGGAGCTGGTTATACTTCTGCGGTGTCTCTTAATCAGAGTGGCAGTAACAATGATGCAAATGAACTCAGTTCCCCAACTGCTTTGTTCTCTCTTCCCATATGTGTAGGCGTGGCTGGAGTATGTATTGCCTACTGGGAAGACAGGGAGGGGCTGAAGGGTCTCATGACCTGATAGATTGTAAAAAGCATCTGCTTGACCTCAACTATGAAAAATGAGTTTGCAGTTATTTCACTCTCAGTTTTTTCTGCTAGCTCTTTTCGTAGTCACCATCTTGTGCAATCGTCAGCTCCTGACCTAGTGAGCATTTTTGATATGACCCTTTCCATAAATTTGGATGATATCTAAATCCCACAGGATTTCTTCAAGTATCGTTACAAGGATGATTATTCTCATTCAGGTGCTCTGACTTTAGGAGCCTGCTCTGGTGCCTAACTCATCTGGTTTTTGGTGTCTCAAGGGTAGTCCTGTATAGCTCAACTCCCTCTGCAGTCAGCAGAGATGTGGGCACTGAGCTGAGCCCCTACTACATGCATTTGTTCTGGGGAAAAGGACCATTTCACAAATGTGTGTGCCTCCATTGTGCAGGAGCAAATCTATTCTTAAACTGTAAATCTTTGGTTAAGTGTCTGCTGCAGATAGGATCCTGCTATCTGAGCAGTGCCTAATGATGCAGAAATCTGGCAAAAATAATAAGAAGTAAGTAGCAAAAGGGCAGCAAAATCAGATCTTTGTGGGTCCTGCTTACTAGGGATATTTATCAGTCTTTCCTTACATAGCCTCTAATTCCTGGGGTTTGTTTCCCTGGAAAGCGAATTACCGTGCAGCTCAAATGGGAAAATTCATGAAGTTTATCTGAGTTAGCAGCATAGCAACATAAACTCTTCTCTGGAAGCCATGTCTTGCCTTAGTTCTTTTTGAAACTTCCCATAGATACTGATGGAGTTTCTGTCTCCTTTTGTAGGGGAGAAGTTATTTTCAGAGGAGGCTGGTGCTTACCCAAGTGATGTGCAATGTCTGGTACCCCTGCCCTCTTTACAGGAGCATGGCAGTTGCAAGTAACAAAAAATACAGTGTGACCTGTTACAACATAACCCTTGAATTACATAGACAATACTACACTCTGAGTTTATTTCAGAGATTAATTTTAAATGCCAGTGCAGTTTTGTGCTGAGGTTTCATTAGTCTGTCATTTAACAGCTCATTGCATTAATAAAGCCCATTGTACTGAAAAAGATTTTTTAAAAATTAATTGTAATTCTTATTTTTAAGATAATTGAAGAAGCTGCACTGAACTTTAAAACTTAGGGTAGAAAAAATGGGGTGGAAATAACGGGTTTAATACCTTTTTAAAATAAATATATTTGTTAAAATTAACATAGTTTTCTATATATGCCTCTCAGATATTTCAGCCTACTTGGTTTCTCGGCTAGTGAAGAATGGTCAACGCCAGTAGAAACAAGTCTATAATTTGCACTAAATGGAACTGGCTTTGCAGTATTGCTTATGGTAATAGCTGCAGTTACTTGGTTGTAATATTTCATCTTGTCTTTTAAGAGCATGAAAAAGCATTTTGTAGGTATGTATCAAATTCTTCAGGTCAGCTGGGTTCATAGTTATGCAGGCTCACAGTTCTGTAGCCTAATTTTCTTGTGCTGGCGGAAGTTGCTCTTTGCTGGAAATTCCCAAAGGAAACTCTTAAAAAAAATGTGGAGAGTGTTGGAATGTCAGGGTACAGCTTAGCCTTCTGTCTCTTGTTTAATAATTATACGTTTTCTGGTGTTGTAACAATTAATTCCTTTTACTGGAGAGTAGTTACGTATGAACTTATTATCTGTTTCCCCAGAATATAAATTGCTGCCATCAGTTGTTTGAAAAATTCTGTTTTCATCTCAATGTGAATCTGTCATCCCATCAATGCCTTCAGAGTCTTCATCCTGAAGTAAGAGAGGAAGGAAGGAAAATATCTGAAATAATGAGTAGCAATGGCAATTTTTTCTTTTGGGGGGTTGTTTTTCATAGACATTTGTTTACTGTATAGATCAAATGCTTAGTGTGTCCTTTGACAAGTGCGGTCCATTAAATGCTTTATTCATGAACTGGGATCAAGAGATTGTCTCAGTTCTAGCCTGCTCTCTGAAATAAGATAATACAAGCAATTTCTATTAAGTATTATGGTTTAGGAGAGTGGGGGGAAAAGAGGAAATTCTTTAATCTCTTTGATCAGATTTGAATGGCAGAAAAATCTTATGCATTAATGTTTAAAATTAGAGATTTTATCAGCAATCATTTTAGTAAGTAGAACTTGAGCTGCTGTGCTGAATAAACATACTTCTTAGTACATGTAATGTGTTGATTTCCCTGGAGTTGTTCTGTAATTCATTGTAGAGAAAGAATGAAGAACTGGTAAATAATAAAAAGAAGAAACTGACTGATGTAGCTGTAAGTGGACATGTTCAAATTGGTATGATGTTCATTTTCCTGGTAGCCTAGGGATAATTTACCAGATCATTTCTATAGTAAAGTGTTTCAGAATCAATCCCTGAATTTCCTACTGGTAACAAGAAGCTTAGAACTGAAAATTATTCATTATTTCTTCCCCTAAAACCTTGGCCAGAGCTTCAGATGCCCATAAATTCTAAAAGCTGGATTCAGTGGGTCTAGACAGGTTGCTACCAGTTAAAGCTCAGGCCCAGCATTGCATTTTAGAGCTCTGTATGGGAACTGGCATTGCTGCTCTTTAGTTAGAATCACATATGTAGCAATTTCCATTTCAGTGAAGCTCATGAATTAGAAATCTCACTTTTTTAATAGCGTTCAGGAAATAATTTCTGGTTTCTATACAGGGACTCATGAAGCGAGTGCACGTCAGACACTCCAACGGCAGCAGAAGGTTCTCGTTTGCAGCAGCGTTTTTGCTGCTGGGTCTCCTGCCTCAAGTGTCTGAAATAGAATTACAGTACAATTTATTAAATTTATTACCATGCTGTAGAAGAAAAGGCATTTTCATATTTTTATGATCTGAGGCTCTGTACCATGTGACTAATCTGTTATATTTTGGGATATCTGGCCAGTGCAAGTATGAACGTCAGTAATGTGCACTACACAGCCACGCTTAACGTCTGCAGGACTTTTTTTCTTTTTAGCACTTGCCACTGGACTGAAATCTTTCCAATTAAAGATATCGGAATGAAGCAGTATCTTAGAAATACAAATGAAACTGGGTAATGATGACAAAATAAAGTGATATCAGTTTGGATATATTTTAACATGATGTCAAAACACATTGTCATCAAAATCCCCAGAGACACCATTATGGTGTCAAAATGAAATGTTATCAGTCTAAGACTACAAGAATAACAAGGTGAAATAATACTATTGTGACTTTGTAATGTAGTGCCAATATCATGCAAAATAAATCTGATGTACTAAGTGGGATTATTATATATGTTTCATTTCTTTCAGTTTACTAAAAAGCATATGACAATTATGTTACTCAAGAAAACGTTAGAGCATTTGCATAGCATTTGCTGAAGTAATGTAAAAGTTGAGACACAAATTAGCCATACTGAGGAGATCTTAACCACAAAAGTGGTTATGTTGCAGTCCTTATCTTATCTCAGGCACGGCTATACCCTTCTGTATGTTTTAGAAACTAAAAAATTTAGGCTTTTATTTCCATAAAGGAGGATTACAAACAGTAATATAGTATACTCTGTAAAGAACTCTTAAAATTATAGCAAAGTAAAGGAGAACTGATTATTATATAAACTTTACACAGGGTGTTAAAGAGGACGAGTGCCCATTTGTGGCTATGTGAATGCAAACCCAGAGAGGCTGAGTGACTTAGAGAGTCTCATTCTAGTGGTTTTTCTGCCAAAACGTTAGTTGAGCACCTTCTACCAGGCATTCCTAGTACTAGGTTTTCTTAGGATGATTCATTTATCATGTGCCTGGAGGCCAAGTTAGGCACCTATAGTGGGATTCATCTGCCCTAATATAGTTGTCTAAAGCTATCCTGAGCTACTCCCTGTACTCTTCTTTCTCAATGAAGAAAAGTAATGAGCTCTTGAGAGAATAACTGCACCCAAAGACAGGTGCTGTGAATTGCCCTCTGGAGTAACTTATTTCTCCATATTTCCCTTAGAAGGAGTCTAGATGAGTAGTTTTACTACATGCCTGCCTTTAAATGATTAAAATTGGTTGAGAAAAATCCCACCTTACCTTCTTCTGGTAAATAAATTAGCTATTCTATAGTCTTTATCAGGCTAATTGTCTTGGTTAACTACTGAAGTGGTGTTACAAATAAACGTTGTATTTCTTCTGCAGTTAGAGAAAAACATGCCTTTGAATTTCTTGAATGTGCAGTTGTGTTGAGACTAAGCAGCCCAAGAACAGTAAATATTAGAATTTAGGATTTCTTATCTGGTTTTTCAGAGCATAGCACGACCCTCAGCAATTACTGAGCATCTTGCGCAGTACCTCTGAAAAAGAGTTCCTGGGAAAAAGACATTTTTAACATTTCCAAGAGGAAAAATAAGTGAAATAACTTGAAAATATCTTAAATAGTAAAAGTTCAGTTCCAACTAACTCACTAAATAACCAAGTGAATTTTTGGATAAAATGTAGTTGCTGGATTTTCTGTCCTTACCTGGAATTGATTATTTTTTTGAATGTAACTATACTTTTATGGCAATTTCCAGTTTTAAAGTTAATCACGACATTGTGGTGGTAAAGCATGATTAAAACTTTTATTTATTAAAATCTTCATCTTTGAGATAAAATGCTGAAAGAATTTATCCAGAAATCAGTTGTTTTGTAAAATATCATACCGAGCTGGGTTTTTTTATCTCCATATGCATATAATATTTAATTTAAAAATCTTAATTAGTTTTGTGCTAATCAGTATAAATCTTAGTGATCAACTTCATAAGAAGGCAACAGTCATGTGAATTTAGGCACCAATTCAAGTAATCAATCTTAGCTTTGATTTTGTTTTTTTCTTGGTTGAGTCATAATGTGCAAAGGCACTGAATGCTTAACAGTAAGGTCAGGTTTAAAGTTTTATTTAGAGGTTGCAAATAATTCAGTGTGAAAAATAAAACCAGGATCCCACATTTCTCTGTGTTTTATATAGAATTTCTGATCTACTACTGATGCTCCTATCAAAGAGGATCTCCTTAAGTTTCAGATTTTGGATACTGTCAAGCTTTGACCTAGCCTTGGTATCCTTAGGCCAAGTCATTTCTATTTGTTTGTTTTTAATAGATAACTTCTCCTTTGGTACTTGGAAATTAGCCTATAGTTAGAGTAAGGTATAATGTAAAATTAATCAAAATATTATTTGGAAATTTATAATGAAATAACCCCTCTGCCAAAGTACAGAAATAATTGTATTATAATTATGTTAGCAGCTGGTAAGGACAGTGGAAGGCATGTGAACTTTGTGTAATGTATTATCTTTTTTAATGTTCAGGCATTTTAAAGGGATGTTTTAGTTCATACATCAGTGTTTGTCTAGAGATGTGTTGCTTGATACTGGAGTTTAATACTTAAAAACAAGATGTCATTTTTATTGAGAGCAAGTGTTCACGGGAGTCAGAAACATTCTGTTTTTCTGTTTTGCTATTTGCAACACCCTGGATACCTGTTTGCTCAGTGTTTTCTGTGATTATAGAGAAATAAAGCAGCATCAAATGCTTTTGGGGTTTCCGGTACAACTTACGTCAAGGCATTAAGCAAGACCTAAGTACTTTTAAAGAAGTGGGGATTGCGTTGTAAGACTGCTAAATTTCACCATTTACAAATACAGTGTAACAGTGCGTTATTTGAATAACTTTTTTTTCCAAATCTTTTTTCAAATTAGAAAATTTGAAATATTTGAATAATTTGAATATCACTTTTGATGCATCCTTCAAATCAAATGGTGCAATCAGGATATTTTTTTTCCTCTCTATTTTAATTTTGCTAGACTCCTCCCGTGAAAAGACACATTCTTTTTCTCCACTCCATTGTTGGCTAGAGCTGGGCTCTGAAGCAGATTTTATGGTGTAAGACATAGTGTCAGCACAGAGCAAAAGCTGAACAGAAGCTGAGTCATGCAAGGTGGGCTGGAATGAGCTGGGTTATACCTGCTTCACAACAATCACACCTCACAGGTGGTGCTGGCTACAGACCAGTTCCTTTTTGGAAATCACTGCCGTGGGTTGAGAAGTGATTGCTCTCCTGCTGCTCGCTGCTGCCCCTCTGCTGAAGAATTCTGCCCCCACTTCTCCTCCAGGGAGCAGATCAGAGGGAGCTCTCAGTAAGCAGTTTCTACCAAAGCAGCTGGATTAGCTTAAACGGAAACAAAGGCTGACATGGCCTGAAGGCTGCTAGGGATCTTCCAGATGATCCCTTCTGCTGGCACAGGACTGGCCAGCTAGGTCCAGGAAAGGATTTCTTCTCTGTGGTCTTTGTTAAATGTCTTTGTATTACTGTGCCAGGCAATCCTCACATAGACACAAAATAGCCTGTGATGCCTAATTGTGGGTGTTCATCAGACCTAACAGCACTGGAGCCATCATTGTCTGTTCCAATTAGGATAGGAAAATTCATAGCAGGTCAGAGCCCCTTCCTGCCTTAACTTTGAAATAATTTTGTATTTAATTTAGAATCAAAAATGCAAATTTCTCCTCTGCTTGATCACTGGCATTTTTTTCCTTTTCTTTTTTTTTTTTCTTTCATGATTAATTAAATATTTCCATGTGTACTTCTGCTATTTCTTTAACATCTTCATGATAAATCCACAGTGAGGTATTTTGTATTTTCTTTTAGGTTACATGTGGTGTTCACTTTTTTTTCCCTGTTCTTTTTTTTTTTTTTTCTCTGACTCAGAAAATGCAATACCCTGTGACAATGGCTGTAACAAGTTGTGTGTGGCTGAAAATTGGCTTGGCTTATATCTGCAAAATCTAACAGTTCTAAAGTAAGGCATAGACTGTGTGATAACCAAGTAGCTGAGTATCTGTTTTCAGATGTTTATAGCAAGTTCCTAAAATCTCTGCTTTTCCTTTTAGTAGAAGAATTCCACTGTAAAGTAAGACTGGATTTCTGTCTCCGGTGTGCAGGCTCTGACAGGCTAATAAGGAAGAGTGATGGTGGCAATAAAAAGGGTCTTGGGTGCATTTTTCAGATTTCACTGGTTGTAAAATGATGGCCCTGCTACAGAAGGGCCACAGAGGGACTCAGAGTGAAATCTAGCCTGGAAAGTTTGAAGAGACTGTTGTGGTGAAGTGACCTCCCCATCAGTTCCACCCCTTCACTTTGTTTATGGCCATCACATCAGAAGCGAGTGCTGAGCTTACAGCATTCGATGTTATCTTTTCAACCCAGAGAAGAGAGGTGTATCTTCTTAATTTTTAATTATTTACTCTGTTGAAATAGTGTAAAATGATCATCAAAACACAATGTCAAAATCTGAAAATTAATTTTATTCACTGAAGAAAGCAAGTGCATTTGGGGACTTGTGTAACTTCTTTATGGTATTGCAGTTGATAACTACCACTGTGAAAGTAAACGGGAATGACATAAAAATTCCCAGTGAGCTGCATACGTGCATACATATTGACATAAATCCTAAAGTTTAAATCCTGTTTTGATGGAATTACTATGCTGAAGTATGTAGGTATGTGTACAGGTAACATGTTATATCTTGCTTGTCACATTAAGCCAATCCCTGAATTTAACTGCCTTTAAAATCTGCAGACTTTAAAGGATATATAATGCTCTGTGTTCATTTAGCAAATATGAAATGCCAAGAGAGGATGATTTTTATAACCTTGTGAACAGTAGATATAAGCTAAGATTGAAAGAGATCTGGGGAAAAAAAATTCAGATAGGATGTATACCCTTCAGCATGCAAGAAGCTGCCCTTGTTAGAAACTAACTTTGCATGCATAATTAATTTGAGCAGCACATTCCATTTCTTACAACTAGAAGAGAAATTGAATTCAGGTGTTTGGTGAACATATGGGGGATTTACTGTGAATTTATGACCTGTGGTTTGAGTGTAAAAACCCAAGATACTAGCTGATAAAACTTAATGAAGCTTGTGCAGAGAAGCTATTTTTATTTGGAGTTTTGTAATTGATACATTTTTCTGTTTTTTTAACACCTCTCCCCTACCTTTTTATGCCTTATTCTCAACAAATTCTTTGACACTTAAGAAAAACAAAAGTAGTGTGGGATAAGCCTTTCTATACCTCTTTCCAGGATGCAACCATGTTACATTTGTAGTCTTACAAATTTGATCTGTTGCTCAGCTCATTTTTTTCTTAGACTGACTGTAGCAATTCGGTAATCATGCAACAACTCTTTTATACAGCGCCCGCCATCCATGGTTGCTTCTGTTTTTGTACAACATCTATATGCATTAATATCCATGTGTTCATGAAAAATCTATTCCCTGAGATCTCAGAGAAGGACCATATGTGGGGCACACTGCAAGGAGAGGACCAGCCAAATTGGTTACACTAATTTAAGCTTGAGGAGTGGTATTTAGATGTCAAAAAATAAACCATAGAACAAAATAATAGGAAAAGACCAACGTGCTCTGGCAAGCTCATGGCAGGAAGGAGATGGTGCAAACTCTGTTGCTGCTCAGCCCTCATCGGCCCCCTGTGTGTGGGCACAGTCATCTGTGTCACTGATGATTAACAAATCTGTTTAAAGTGAACAAACCAGCAGACTGTGTGTTGGAATATGGTGATAACTTTAAGGCTGGTAAAGGGCATACTTTCATTTTGTTTCATGTCCATGACTTTTTGAAACAACTTGACAGTTTCTGCTTATTCACCCTCAAGGGCCATCTGAATCAGACAAATCCATCTGCTTGGGTTTAAATGCTGTGGTGAGAGGGTGCTTGAGTTTCAGCAAATGTAGCAGAAGTTTTTTTATATTAGATTAACGCCATCCTGCTTTCTGTTGGGCTGTTTCATCCTGCTCAAGCATTGAATAAAAAGGCCAATTTTGTAGAGGCTCAGTTAGTTCTGAACTTTGGTGAGGATATATGCTGCTAACTACGGCATGGCCACCATTGTCAGTCCTCAGCAGAATAAACTCTTTGCTGCTCCTCTCTGTGCGTAAATATAGAAGTAGATTGAAATCCAGCTCTTGATTTTTAATGACACAAGTAATCTGGCCAAATGAGAAGGAGTTTGTATTATAGAAATGGGTGATAGTTATTTGCCAGCTTGAAACAAATAAGAACCCATCTGTGTTTTATAACTGCTATCCAGAGATCTAAGCAGCTGATCAGGACAGTGAGGGCCTGGCAGCTCAAATGTGTGATAAAAGGTTTCAAGGTGTAAAGAACTCTTGTTTGTTTACTAACCTTTTGGTTATTCTAGTCATGTTGCAACTGCCTGGTGTTGTTGTTAAGACTCTTTTCCATGCTTTTTCAGGCCAATAATTTTTTTTCCAAAGCTTTACTCATCCTTGTTCCGTAGCATGTTTGTATCTACTTTATCACACTGAAAATCTGTCTGTTTTGAAAGGAATACAACTCTGCACATCAGTGCATGACATCACACTAAGACATTGCTTAATGATCTGAGACTCTGATGGCCATTGCTGCAACTGCTTGTTTCTGGAAATATGTGACAGCTCTGGCCTATCTAAGCCTTGCTTACTGTTGCATTTTTAGCCCACGCTGGTGGTGGTGTGTTTTAAAGCAGCATTCACAAAATAACTGATTGTGATAAGAGCCATCTGCAGATGGAAGGCAATGGGGTGCCAAGCAGAGCTGTGACACAAGAAAGCCCAGCCGCTTTGCAACCCAAGTAGACTTTGGCCCTAAAAGCCTTTCCTTGATTTTTATTTCTTTTAGGAACATGTAATATTGCGAGCACTTTGATAGAAGAGAATTACTGGCATCCGATGCTAGGAGGTGCTAATTGTCTTCCATAAATTCACAGGCATTCCATTATTAAGTAGGCATAGGAAAGGGCCGTCTGGGTAAGCTGTGGTTACTGTAGAGTTGTAATTCCAGTTTTGCTGAAAAGTTTAATGCTAGCATAGGTCAAATCTTCAATAGACTTTGGATGGATTTCAAGTTAAATTCCTTTCTTCCTGCTAGTAGTCCTGAATTATCTGAGGTGGATCTGCCTTCAGATTTTTGGTTCATTTGAATGGAAGACTCAAACAAAATGTGGTACATTTAAACTTGCACCATACATCTGCAAAAGGGAATTTAAGCAGCAGGAACACCTGCAGCTGCACCCTAGAGGTCTGTTGATACGGCCCTACCTCTCTTAGGTCAATTATCCAGTAAGTCAAATTTCATTTTGCTTTAGACTGGCTAAGGACACTTCTCACTGGATATAATTTGCTTAGCGCTGTCCCAAGGGATAATGATGTGACTTCCATAAAGAGTTGAAGATAGAACAGAACATCTCAGGACCTGAAAAGGAATGAAGTTAGGTTTGCACTGTTGACTCCAAAATTTTATTTTCAACAGTTTCTTGTTGTGATTATGATTTTTGCATGTCTCTCCCTCTGGAAATACTAATTGGAAGTTGAATGAAATATCAAGTGGGTGTACCAAGTGTTCTCCCTGAGTGCAGGGGGAGTGCAGAAGGAGACATTAAAAACATAGCAAAAAAGCACTGATGATGAAATGACCTGGATAACAAGAGGCATGAAAAGAAACAGGAGACAGCATGGCAGGCCAGGACAGAGATCTGCAAACCCTTGCTAGTGAGAAGGTTAGGGCAGCTGTAATTTAATCCAGAGAATCAGAATAAGGCTGAAATGAAAATGGAAGGAAAAAGATGCCAATCTAAGATATAGTCTAAGCCCTCAAATAATCTTTTAAGAAAAGTATCTTAGCCCTTCCTTAGCTGCCTGCCGTTTCCTTTTTCCTCTTCTAAATGAAAATATTTTAATTTTTTTATTATTATAGAAGGACTGACTTGAAATCACTTTCTGTTTCTCCCAGACATTTTGAGCACAAAGAAATTTGAGTGGATACAGAAGGGCCTTTTTCTAATTTTGCTCTTGCTTTTCTGTGAAATAGTCCTTTTCATAATTCACTTCTTTTGCAATTTTCTAAATTTGGGTCATGTCCATTGCTTTTCAGATAAAATAGAAATATTGTTAAAAGATTTATCTCTTCTGCCATTATCAATCCTTTAATAACTTTGAATAACTTTTCTTAAATCAGCTTGACTTCTTTTTTCTTTTCTTTTCATTTTAGGTTTTTTTTTTTTTTTTTTTTGTCATTTGAATAAGTTCTTAGGTCTGGAAACAAGTTAATCATAAATCCCAGGATCCTCCTTGTTCTTTTTTATTACATCTCTGCAGTGTAAAAGGTGTCAAATTCATTGCTGTTAAGGAAAAGGTGTACATTTTGGCTTCATGGCATGGACATTGCATTTGCTTGGTATTCCTCTGTTGATGTAATTGTTTTATTAAATATCTATCACAAGATGTGAAGAAGTCCTCATATCTGTAATAACCCTTCCAGCAGCCCTTTTTGGGGCTGGTACAGTATCTGTTCTGTATAATGCACAGGATTTAGTGCAGTACTTTGGGGGTTTACCCTCTGCTTGCCATGGCATAGCTACTTTGGTGTCACTTTTGCATTGTAAATCAAATTAGAGTTTGAATCAATCTTGATTAAGGAAGGTGGATTATTTGCCCATCATCTTGACTACTTCAAGGTGTCCATGTATGTCACTTTTCTAGTAATTTTTGCACTGAAATTCAATGGCATTTCTCTTTCAAATATATGTTATTTTACCTGAAATACTAATACTTACTGTATTTTACTACACTTAAATGCAATTTATCATGCAGAAAACACTTGTCTGTGTAAAAAGCATTGGGTTACTTGTTTGTTGGATTAACGATACCTGTTTTAAAAATCCACAGACCACTTAAAAGTAGTTTGTAGGTCATGTACTGGATTTTGATGAATCCATTTACAATGAGCAGTGTATAGCAATGCATGGGGGGAAAAACAAGGGGCTGCATACTAAAGCTGGGCAGAATTTGACAATAAGGAATAAATTTGCATAATATAAAACTGTAAATGGAGATAAGCTCTTTCACAAAATTAAGTTGAATTAAGGAAATAAAATTAGAAACACATCTACAATGATGTGAAAATTTTGAAAATACCAGTGTTTCGTTTCTACCTTTTCTAAATAAAGCTTTCTTTTAATTGTACTTTTCAAGAGGGTAATTTGCACATAGAAGTTGACTTACCCTACAAATAAAGCATTTCTTAAAGCTCTCATTTGGGGGGGGGGGGGGAAGCATGAAAGAAAATACTTCTCTAAATTCCTTCTTTTTCTGTGCCTTTGGTGTCAACAACAAAAAAAAAAATCAACCCAAACCTATTTAAAACTTAGCCTTTGCTAGAACAATACGAGTAGTTCTGTGTCTGATAACTCCAGCAAGCCAACCAAGCACTGATAAACTCTATTTAATGGCACTGAAAAGAGTGGGAGGTAACGTCTCAAACATCTACAACCTCCAATCCCCTGCACCTACCAGTCCCAAAAGACACCAAAAAAAGCCACAAATGGAGTCTGGAATTGTCTCTTTTCATACAAGGGAAGACATGGGATATAAATTCACTGTGTTTTATTGTACTCTGTGTCCAAAACCAGAAAACTATGGAATTGCTTTCCATTGTCTCTCTGCAGACTTCTCTTTTGAAACAAAGTAATAGCTGTCCATTCTTCATCAGCTCTTTTGAAATAAACAATGAAATGCAGGGCACAAGAAGTACATAATAAAAGATTAAAATGCTTCTGGTTAGTCTTGATATAATATATTTGTTTGTCAGGCTTCCTGCGATTCCCACATTAACATGTTTGAAATGCAGTGGGGTTGTAGGGGTCAGGTGGGAGGTGCACAGCTGGATAAATGTCAACAAAATTAATAAATATCCTTATCCCCCCTGCTCCCTGAAATAAGCCATTCCTGTGCATATTTCATTGTGATTTCACATACACCTGTGCTGTGAAGAGTGGATTACCAGGCACTGTGAAAAATTGATGGTTTTGAAGGGTTCAAGGTTCTGGGTGTGCTGGTTTGTAGTGGTACCTCAGGGTCTGAGCCCTCCTCAGCCCACCAGTGTCTGTGGGGCTGAGGCCAGCACTCCTCTGCTGCCCAGATGCATTCATGCCTAGGGCGCTGTCAAATGGATTGCTTTCTACTGGCCCCTGAGCCTTTTAATGGTTTCAGACTGATCAATTTAAAAGACTTGTTAAAAACAGAACTAAGGGATGACAGTCTCTTATTGATTGGGGAAAATAACCAAATTTTATATAGGTAGAGCCTTCAGACATTGTAATTAATTTGATGTGAATAAAGATCTGACAGTACTACCTACAGTTTATTGATTGGGGGAAAGTATCTTTCATGTTTATTCAGTAAGAGAGATCACTAGGACTTTTAATTTCCCTTTATGTTAAGTCTGACACTAGTGCATCTATTCCTCTTCATTTCTAGGAGTGATATATACTAAAGAGATGCCAAGAACTTTGGATGATTTTTAGAAATGTCCTCATTTGTCTTATCCTTACAACATCAGAAGTTTCTTTATATGTCAAACAGCATTAAAAATCTTTTAGAAACTAAAGATCTTTGTACTAAATGCTTATAAATTATCCCTGAGTCTGTAGTCCTGAGCTGTAGTAGCAGTCCCATATTAAGAAGTCTCAGTCACAGGTGGCATTTCCCAAGTGTATTGATCATTTCCGTCCTCCCTCTTGCAGCAACAGGTCGACCCCTAACAATCATGACCGGATACAGCGCCTGAGACAAGAGTTTCAACAAGCAAAGCAAGACGAGGATGTGGAGGACAGGAGACGTACTTACAGTTTTGAGCAGCCGTGGGTAAGTTTGGAGCCTGTCAGATCCGGGAAGGTTGGCTGACTCTGCTGTTCCTGGGCTGGCTGGGAGCAGACAGAGAGGAAGGCAGGGTCCTCTGCCTCCACACTTCTGCCCTTGCTGCTATCCCTGCTTTTGGTTCATTGATGTTTATTTCATTTCTAAAATTCTTCAGCCATCTGTCGTATGTGCAGATAGCAGCATTTGCTCTGTGTTTAGACCCTTGACTCTGTGAGTTATTACTTGGGTTTTTTTGCCTCAAAGGCAATATCTATTAATCTGAACTTTTCAAGGAAAAGTGGAATAAAATGCATACTAACAGTAAATAATTTAGAGAGAACATGTAACCTTGTAAATGGTATTTTCTCTGAAGCAATATCAGTATGATTAGTTATTTTCATAAAAGGCAGAGCTAGGTCTTTTCACAGTAAAAAAGGAGGGATATGCACACTTTACAATAGTACCCCTTTACCGCTTACATGAGCCAAGACAGTTCTGTGTTGAGATATACATCCTAATTGATCATTTAAATCCTGTTCAATCTGATCTAGCAACGTGATACAATTATGTAAATTCATGTGCTTATCTTGTTTAACATAACTGAATGAATCAGCCTTGCATTTTAATCAATTACGTATCCTAAATTAGGATACTTTAAACATGTGACAAATACTCTAATTTTGTTGAAAATTCCATGATAAAGACAGTGAACAACTCACTTGTGTTCCGAAAGAAGTGGGAACTGTATGATAACAACAGTAGAATCTCTCACAGCTTACTCCAAAGCGGGTGTAGGTGATGGGTTATTGTTATTTAGGATTGCAATGCACACGAGAATGAGGTGGGAAGACTCTTAGCTGAAGAGCCACATCTCTGTGTATGAAGTCACTGAAAACAAACTAGGTAACAGGCCTAGGTAACATCCTAATGCATATGCCATCTTTGTTTGCCTGTTGTGGTGGATATGGAAGATTTTTTTTTTTTTTGGCTTTTGTTGGGTCTTTGTGTCCTTGTCCATCTTAAACTCACCAACTTGAACCTGTGGTATTTTTGACATGCAGCATGGAGAGGAACAAAGGTAAATGTGTCCCTAAATGACTTAATATTGCTTGACATACAGTATCAGGATATAGGCTTCTCTTTTCCTGTTTTAGAAAACCTCTAACTTCCTCTGAAATTGAAAAATTAATATAAACATTTTCTGTATGACCAGAGGTTTTCTATTTAATGTTGGGAAGATATTGTGATAGCTCACCACAGTGATAGTTTAGCAGTTTTGGGGTAAGTTTGGGCTGTAGTAGAGATATTTTTCATTATGCATATCAACTACTGTTCACTCTCTAAAAGAGAGATTTGAGCAACATTCTTGGGAAAACTCTGTATGAGAAAAACTTTCACTCTTGAAGACTTGGGAACTTAACTACTGAAGGTCATGGGCCAAATTGTTGTATATCTAAATGCCATAGCAACTTTAGACAGTCAACTTGGCTTTTATTATCGTTTCTTGTAATGAGCGAAGAGGGAACTATTTGGATGACAGACTGATTACCTTAGGAATAGAATAATTTCCTAAATTATGGGTCAGAACACTGACCTTTCTTTTTTCTCTTACTCAAACAAATGGGATCTCTCTGTTTACTCCCCTTCTACAGATCATGCAAATGAACTCAAAGTGACTAATTCAGTCTAATGTATTAATATTAATTCAGGAGCTTATTGTTGCTTTTGTAGGAGCTCTGTTTTTAAATACATAGGTGACCAAATGTTTTATTTTAGATAAGCACTTTAAAAAAAAAAATTGGCCCAGAGTCTATTTGAATTATAATTTTATTTTTCCATCATGTACTCCAGCCTTTCAAGATCACAATGCCTGGAAAGGATAAAGCAATGATCTCATCCATTTCAGCATTTCATAGTCATTTCAGTGTTAAGGAGCCATGACCTTCTCTCTTAAGGAGTGTGTACTATTTTAGCATATTAGTCTAAAATGATGGACTTTCTTAAGACACACTTGCAAAACAGATCCAGATGTATTATTAAATACCAATGACACAAAAAAATGCAAAAGTGGTTTATTGTATGTATGCAGGAAAATACTTAAATATGCTCATTGGTATCTTTTAAATCCATCTGTAAGCAGTTTGTTCCAAACCACAGCAGTGCAAAGTGCACCTGTATGTAGACCACTGTTGAAAAGTGTGTTTTCACCTGAGGGAGATGGGTTGTGCAGCCTACATGACCTAAAGAACTTTACATCCAGAGAAGCCTCAGAGCCGCATGACAGCAGCCAACTCTGACCTGGTTTGGATAGAAAGAGAGGAAAAACCAACTCCCAGAGAAGTCTGAGCTAGGTGATAAGTAGTTTGTATTTCTCATTAACAAGCTGATGGGAGAGTTGAGGATAGGGAGCAAAGTGCTGATGTGATGAGGTACTGTTGGTTACTTTAAGGAAATATAAATGAACATGAAGTTTGCAGTGTAAGTAATGGATGCTGATGGAAATCTGGCAGCTCTGAGGATATTCAGAGGAGCTCAATACCTCAGAAACCCACTAATATATTATCAAAATGATCCTGTGAACCTCTCCAGCTCCAATCCATCCCAGACTTTTAATGGCCTGTGACACAGGAGTCCAGTTACCCGTGACAGATACCTTCAGTCTCCTCCCTGGGTTGGAGGCAGATCTCTGTACCACGGAGCACTACATCACACTGGCTCTGTGGCAGCAGCACTGGTGCCTGGCCCCTTCACTTTCTGCGTGTGCCCATCAGGTGAAGGTCATTTCTCCGTAGACAAGCAGCAGAGCCAGACTTTTTGCCCGGCTGTGTTTGCCCTGCCAGTAAACAAAATACTTGACTGCCTATGAGTGTTCACACAGCATCAGGCAGCTTAACAGACACAAAAAGTGATAGCACTGGAATGAGATGACACCGTCTATTAAACAGCGTAACATTTCTGCTCAAGGCCGTTTGAATGACACACGGTTAGGGTTTAAATAACTGCCTAAATGTTGTAACGCTGAGCTGTCCCTGAAATCCGGTAGTTCTGCAGTTGATTCAAAGCTTTATGGAAAAGATTTTTGCATTTGTTTATCTTAAGATAACTTTCTTAGGCTTCATAAAGGTTTTTGTGCTCTTATATGGCTTTGCTTTTTTGTGTGTGTTTGTGCGCGCGTGTGCATGTGTTTCAAAAAGTGAGGTACAAGAGGCTTTCAAGGGCAATACTATTAGGCCTGATGCTGCATGGGAAAAAATAAAAATAAAATATGATTAATCCATTTTAATCCTGCTGGTGTTAATTCCAGTCAGAGTTTGCAGACATATATCTGGGCATGTAGAATTGCATGGAATTACAGTTATGTGTACTAATATTTAAGGCCCTTGCTGTTGCTATGACATTTTTATACCAATGCAGGATTCTTTTGGGGCTGATTTTTCTGTTCAGTACCAAAGATGAGCCTCTGGTTTCTGAGCTTTTCTGGGTTGTGTGAGGTCTGCTGAGGTTTGTCCTTCCTTGTACCAGTCCCAGGCTTGGGGGGGGATTTTTGCTGTAATTTGTTCCATATCTTGTATTTTTGCCTGGTCACATCTTGATTAAGAGGCCCTCCCCTCCCCCCTTCAATAATAAAACCACTGAACTATAGCTCTAAATGTTATAGGAGTGAACAATCCAATTTTAAAAAAGAGCATTTTAAATCCATGGAAACTACTACAGCTGCTTTCCTGTCCTGCTTGTAGAAGCACACTAATGATCAAAAAAACCCACAAAGATACAGGAGGGACAAAAGTTAGTGGTTTGTTTCTTCATATTTAATAAAGTAATTGGTGCTGAAAATGGAAAGTGGCAAATTCCATTCACAAATAGATTCATCTCCAGTCATTCTGGATCTGTTAGAATGATAGGAAAAAATTGACATTGAGAGAGCAGCTGAGCAAACTCTTACTTTAAATATTTAGGAGTCAAATAAAAGGATAACAGCTAACTGGGTCAAAATAAATATACTACCTGACTTGTCTGAGTGTAGCTTTAATCATATGCACAAATTTGTAAAGGTAAATAATTGCATGATTTTCATAGAGGAAAGACTCCAATAGTCTTAATAATATACTTATGCATGGCCTGATAAATAAAGGCTCAGAAAATTTAGGGGCTGTGCTTGAGTTTTTTTCAACTATTTGTTGGTGTATAGATCTTGTCTCTAAGAGACTTATGGAAAAAAAATTCTTTTTTTATCTGTTTATGATACTTGTTTCTTATCCCTATATTCGAGACCTTGACCTACTCAAAACCATAATGAATTCTAATAATATAAAATTCTTTAGGAAAAACAAACCTGAATGTTATTGCTGTAACTTCAGCTGCATATTAATATTATCTGGAAAAAATAAATAACAGACTATATTAGATACAAACATTCTAAAGTTTTTATCAGGCTGTAAGCTATGTAGAATTACTCAACACATTAATGAGAAAGAGAAATAGTATATTAATTCTTTCTGTTATTAGTGCATTTCAAGAGTCTCTTTTAGGATATTTTATGCAAAATACTAGGCAATATCTGATGGAGCATTGCAGTTCACAAATACCTTGGAAGCTAAATTTCAGTTTCTCCTACCCCAGTCTGTTTCATAGAGGAAATCAAAGTTATGCAGGACAGCTTCTCCACAGGTAGTTCCTTTTCAGCTGTGTAGATAATATTCTGTGTCAAGCCTCCAAAGGATTTCATAAAATACCAGCATGTTTTTTTAAGATTTAGACTCCAACGTTTTATATTTTAACTTTTTTTTCCCACTAGCTTCAATCTACTAATTTATTTGAAATAAAAAAATTAAGATAAAAGATTTTAAAAAGAAATTAAGGCATTTTGGTTAGTAAACAAACATATTTATAGCTCACAGGTGTACAATGAATGTAAATACCTCTGGCAGAATTTCAGGGCTTAGTGGTTTGTTTCTACCATACTGAAGATTTTCTTTCTGCTCTTCCTATACACAGAATGGAAATCTTTGTCCCATACCACAATACTGAGCTTCCTGCATAGACCCCATAGAAAGGGATAGAAAGGGATGGGATTTTCTTTTTTGTGGTGTTTGAATTAATACACACACCTACTGGCAACTTTTAAAAGACATATTGCTATATGTTCTGTGCACCATAGCAACATAAACAAAAATCGAAGTAAAAATAGTTTTCAAGGACATCTCCCAGAAACACTGGATGTTTTTTATCATTCTGAATTTTGATATACATGGTTACTGGATTGTCTGTCATCTGTGCCAAGTACATTTACACATAAAGCAGGCAAGGTTATTTAATCTTATCTATTTCTAATTAGTGCTGAACTATTGGAACCGTGCAGTTTTGGAGGGCCTTGTGTCTCTCAACTTCCCAGGTGAACTTGAAACTTCTTGGTTAAACACAGTGCTTAATCTCAAAAAAACGATTAGCACGTAACAGTCATTTTTAATAACTGGGAAAATACTAAGGGTCTTGCTCCTTTACTAATCTCCCTATTAACTATTTCTTTCTCAACACAAAAGAGTTCTATGAGTTGGAGTAACAGTTTCTCCCAGCTTGCGCCTGTGTCTGAAGGCTGTCAGATGGGTTTGTCACCTCAACTGTTGGATTTCTTATCACCTGAACTGGTTGGATCTCCCTGAAAACCCAGTGCTCTGGATCACCTCCATGATCTCCTCTCTGTAATTCTGTGGCAGCTTTGATCTGTGCCAGTCCTGCAGGATCCATGCTGCCACCATTCAGAACTACCTCTGTGGGCAGAAATGCCACTCTGTGGGGAAAGAAGCCGTGTGGGCATCCCCTGGTATAGATAGGAAAGAGAGGAGGGACCTTTGTCCCTAAAGATGCTACCCTGGACTGCTGATAGTGGTCAGCAACATAAGCCATGGGTGTTCATTCTCTGTGACATGAAAAAAATGTTGTTTGCATAAAGTGAAAAAGTAGAAACTTTTAACTTTGCAGCCCTGGTTTTAAATTAATGCCTCTTTTAGAAGAGAGCCGTGTAATTTCATCTATCTTAAAGCACAATTTTATGTGCTGAATATTGTTTAACAGTGCTGAATGCAATAACTATCATTGCCACTTAAATGTATTGTGGAAGACATGAACATATATTTATTTGTATAATGCAGCCTTGGTTGTTATTGTGGCCTTGACCACATCCTATTTTAAAAGGTCAATGCTTGTCATACGTCTCATTCCAAGCAAGGCCAGAGTTCTTATCAATCTATTCTGTGAGGACTGAGCTGTTGCCAGGTTTGTTGGATGGTTTCAGGTTGTTATAATTGTACTTAGCCTAGTGTTGATATCAGTGTTAAAATTGCTGTGTTATGTATGTGTTTTTTTTGTTGCTGTTGAAAGATCTGAAAATAGTGCATCTTTTTTTTTAATTATCTCCATTTTATGCTGACATAAATGGAGTAGTCATGTATATAGATGTGCATCTAGGAATGTATTTTATATAAATATATGTATGTATAAAAGTGTGCTTTGGAGATTGAGACAAAATTACCAATTAATTTTTGAAGACTAAGGTTACTTATTATATAAATATTTTTGCTTTAGATACTTTAATCAACAGCATACTGAAAAGTTAAATCACTGTATGGAGATTTGCATTTTTCTGAATAAGTTAAGGGTCTAAAATGGAATATGTTAGTCTTTATATCATCATAACCATATAGGCATTCACTATGCTATCATTGGGGTTTTGAATGGAAAGGATTGGAAGAAAAACGTTTTCATTAATAAGATGTTTGGATATACCTCTCTGTATACTCTGTGTATATATGTATGTTATGTTATGTTATGTTATGTTATGTTATGTTATGTTATGTTATGTTATGTTATGTTATGTTATGTTATGTTATGTTATGTTATGTTATGTTATGGAATTTGTGCTTACATGCAAAGGGAGTATTTGAAATAAGATAGTAGATTCGATTGGATGAACAGCTAATTGTAGTTGTGAACAATATTCAGACTAAATGAGTATCCTTTCCAGATTTTTTAGAGTATTGCAAATCCTCTTAGTACTCATACCTTTGGAAAATCAGATAATGGATTTGAGATGTTTGCCTTTAGACCCAGCAAATTACAAATGCTGTCCATTAGATGAAATTCCTTGTGAGCTGCAGAGAATCCAGACATGACTCCTCAGATCCCATCATTCTGGGCATGCATTACAGCAGACAGACAGCAGTGATAGCCCCTGCCTCCATTGCACATTGGTTCCTCTGTGCATTAAAAAGAAGTATCTCTGAAGGCACAATTTGATCTTAGTATATTCATAGTCCATTAGGACTTTCAAAGCTCTGTCTCCTTAGTAAAGGCTTGCATGGTAACTTCATCTCTTTGAACATGTGTGTCTGTACTTGCATTCATGTTTTCTAGAAAAGATGCATTTTATTGTCTTGTATAAACATAAATTGAGCAGTAGCTCCATCCTATCTCCACCTATTCTGTAGTTTCATCATTGTCTGTACTGTAAAATTCCTTAATCTGTTATATTTAGAGTGAACTGAAAGAAGTGAAGCTTTTCAAGTAGAGAAGCAATTTTGATTTCATGTCTTATCTGTGATAACTACTTTCTCCCATATGACGTAATGTAGCTGCAAGCTTTCTAATGCTGTTGAAGTGAAACCCCTGAAATGATGAGATTGGCTCTAAAATCTTAGTTTAAATGTTTTTATTCTTTATGGAGAAGTTGATATGGGAACTTCTGAGTTTCCCTCTGGTTCTCTGCAAGCTGGTTATAACCACACAGGAGAGAATTCACAAATAAACCTTGCGATTTTCAGATAATCACTCCCTGCCATAAGCTGAGCCCTTCAATAAAATACCAAATGTCAGAAGACTCCCAATAAAGTCAAGAAAGTTAGAAATGTTGACATATGCAATAACTGAAATGCTGCTCTGTATGGGTTGCCCTTATTTAATATAGTAGGAAATCTCTGAGGGGGTTGTTGGTTTGGACATACATATGTACAGCTTATTCATCTCTGAGAAAATTTCCCACAAGACTAACATGTGATTCTGTTTTCTCAATTTGTTGCTTCATCTTGCCATTCCTAAAGCATTTTTTAGTTAGAAATACTGTTTTACTGAGGTTTTTTGCAAGTAAAGCTATTCTGAAATAGACACCACCGTTATATTAAAGATTCTCTTAAATAAGTCAATGCTTTCATATTCTGATTCTTTTGTCCCATGATCTTCCCTTGATGGGAAGATTGTATCTGTTAAATTCTGAACTGAGACTGGTGTTCTGTCTGCAGTGTATTGTGATTGAAAACAAAGTTTCTAAAAGTTGTCCACCTGTCTCAAATTTGTTGTGTTTCTGGCTACCTGCAGGTACTTGCCTATATAGCAAGACAAAGGAGACGTTTGTGTCACAAATTACAACTTCCTAGTTTCTAAAACTTGTCTTCAATATACAAAGCTTTTGAAAAGCCTTTTATCTTGCAGATATTTGTGAGCCATTATGATCTCTTTCTCTGAAGAAATTCTAATGGCAAAAAACAAGAGATGTTTGTTTTGAGGAAAAGCACAGATAAAAAGGCAAGAAGTGCTTTAACAAAAGCAAGTCTGAGACAAGCGGATTCAGTCCCAGGCTCAGACAAGTGGTTATGCTCCCTAGCCTCCCCATGATTAAACTTACATGATTTGAATAGAACTAGTAATTTTAAGGAGATGAAAATAATACTTTTTTTCTTTGTAGCTGAAGCCTTATTAGTAAAACAATAAGAAAAGCCCATAGCATACTTTGATTTTTGTGACACTCTGTTTTGCAATTTGAAATTACAAAGTCTGAAGAAAGTAGTAATGTAAAACAAAAAGTGACATCTCAACAAAAGTTAACTTTTTCATATTCCAAAGTTCAAATCCAGCCATTCTTACAGATCTTGACCAGTAATGCTCTGGATTCTCAGAAAGTCCCTACATTTTCACTTGCTCTTAGTACTGGCCTCAAAGTTTCAAATTGTCGCCTCATTTCCTACTTAGAGACACAGGAATCCCCATTGTCCACAAGAGACTTGCTGAATTTATGTACTTGATAACATCGAATCAGAAAATGTTTTCCAATCTCAGAAAAGCAAGCAGTGCACGTCTGGGCTAACAGCACATTAGTATAGTTCCACTAAATGAGGTTCAAAAGAGCTGCTGTACTCCCTCCCCACTCTGATTCTCAGTGGGGTGTTAAACTTGGCGTTACAGTGGCTAGGCTAATTTACAGAGTATGAAGATCTGTTCCACTGACTTAATTTAAATTACAGTGTTACCATAAAAGCATAACCCATTCTGGACCAATATTTTCCTTGTACATCTCAGAAATGGTAGGTCAGAAATAAAATCTCTAGCACAGGTCACTGTTACAGGTCAGAATTTAACCTAATTATTGTGAAAGAGCTGCTTGAATTGCATGTTGAAACAGAAATAACTGTATTTGTACAATAGCAACTTAAATGATGACTCTTTCATGGGTATTTTTCTGCTTTGTTTAAGACATTTTCATTTTTGTTTTGCAGCCAAGCACCAAGACGTACTCGCAGAGTGGTAGGCACTCCGTGTCAGTAGAGGTTCAAATGCAGCGGCAGCGGCAGGAAGAAAGAGAGAGTTTCCAGCAAGCTCAGCGGCAGTACAGCTCATTACCCAGGTATGGCAACTGTCTCAAGCTATTCCGTGCGTGTGAGCCTGGAGCTAATTTCATTTGGGGAGGAGAATGTCGTACTTAGTGCAGACACTTTTGTTTAGCATTGATATAAGGTGGAATGTATTCACTGTGGAAGAGGCATAAAATTTCTTAACTGAGAGCATGTGGTAGCTGTTTATTTTAGGAGAATTGCTTCAGAGCTGATTTCAGGGGGATTTGATGACACTCAGCACCCAACAGAATTGAGACATTAAAACAAAACTATTCTTTGTGGGACACCATCCAGTTTAATTTTCTGCTCTTACAGAAGTCTCCTGAGCATGACATGAGCTGTCCCCTTTTGACATGTCAGATGATTTTTTTTTTCTGTTGCCTAATCCCTTACTGGGTAGAAATTCTATTTTTGTGATACTAATGCAAAGGGAAAAGTAAAAGGAAAAAAAAATTCCAAGTCATCCAACAAAAGAATATGGAACTAAGAAAATTATCCAAAAACTCAGGGGCCCTCAAGTTTACAGTATGTACATTTCCTTTAGGTTACTGGGTCATTAGGAATGGAATGCTGAAAATTAATACATTTTTTTGTCTGAACAAAAAAATTTTTTTAAAAAATCTTAAGTTTTTTTTTTTTTTAATTAGTTGTTTGTGTAAAATGTCTTTTACTCGATATTTAGTTTTAAGAGTTAATAGAAGTTTAACCAACTTGTATTTCAAATTAACTCTCATAGTTGAACATTATGCAAATAGTCTTTGCATTTTGAAGTATCAGCAGCAATGGTTGAATGGAGAATAATTTACACTGGAGGTTGGTGTCAAATTGCTTTCCAACAAGGTTGTATTATTTTTGTGGCTCCTGCGAAAATAGTTGGAAAAAAAAATTATTGTGACAAGATGTGTTTTACCAGATATATATAACTCTTCTTTTTGGAAACAAATATAAGCCTCATAGCAAAGTTATCTAATTATGCTGTCTTGCCAACATCTTTGAAAATAAAACAGTTTCAGATTTTTAAATGCTTTAACACCTTTCAGTGTAGAATTTTTCTGTTAAGGAAGGTGGGAAAGGAAAATGTAAAGTTACTGTGTTTTCTGATATTGTTAGTATCTCATTTCAAAAATCTTTATATTCCCTTTTCTTCTGATCTCTGCCTTCCTTCTGAAGTGACCACACCTATTAATGCCATATTGTGTCTCCTGAGAAACTCTCTTTCAGTTCTACTAGCCCGGCAATATACTGGTGGAGTGGAAGGGCACGGGCACTAGTGCCAGTTTTAAGTTGGGAGGTTTATTTTTAGTTTTAAAACTGTAATTTTTAAAACTCACTTTCCCTGGTCTCAATCACTGGTAGAATTTAAAAGTTGGGAGTCAGCTGCAATGCAGTTCCAGTGGCAGAAATTAATAACTCTAAGGAGAAAAATCGACAAGAAACATGGAAAATAGATCACAGAAATACTTGTTTCGAAAAGAGTTACTGAGAAATTTACTCTGTGGTCTTCAACATGAGAAGTGCCTAGCAAGCTAGCAATGCATGTTACTGAGTAATTAGTGATAATTTAATGGTATTTCAGCTGTGCTGAGAGCAGACAGAATTACAGGACCTCAGGCTAAAGTTCAGCACTGCAAACACCACGATACTCCTATAACAAGCTGGGACATCCAGTTCTCCAGCTTTCCAAACTGTTCCTAACTCTGTGACTGATCTTTAAAGAAATTTTACTGTTACTCTGAAATTTAGGTCCCAAGCTTAATGTTGCAACTATGGCTTTGTAATGATTAAAGTTTGTGCACTGGCTTCATTCTTGAGCTTTGTTGCCTTTCATCTTGTATAGTCTCTAGGAGCCTCATTTTTCTTTCCCCTTTGCACATTCAAATCTTTAGTACTGAAGGCAAATAAACGCTTGAGTCAATTTTAAAGGATCTTCCCAGAAAGACAGGGAAAGTGAGCCAACTCTTTTTGAACAAGTACCAAAAAACAGTCAGTAAATTAAATCAGTTCAACTAGTCATCCTCTTGTCCCATGTGAAACTGTAAAAGCAAGGTTTAACTCCACGTTAATTTTCTACTACTTACAATTTATCTTGCTGTAGATCAGAAACCTGACAGTTTCGTAGCCTACAGAGGTTCGTGCAATTTGCTCTTGTTCCAGGGAGTGATAAAACGTGACTCAGAAACCTCGTTTCTTTGGCAATGCTGGATATGAGAATACCAATAACAGCTATAAAAATTTGTGTAAGAATTTTGCATTGTAATTTGTGCTGTAATAATTTACAATCATCCTGCATAACATTTTTCATCTAGAAGTCTCAAAATTGGTCATAAAATAAGGTGGATGTGGTAATTTCCAAATTATATATCTAGAACGAAGACTCTGAAAACATTAGGTGACTTTTTACTTTTACTAATGGTAGAAAAATTCTCCAGGTCTCCTGTCTCTCCACTGCATATTCTTTGGATGAGTCCACGTCATCATATGTGTTGACATGAAAAACCAAACCACATATAAACAATTAAATTATTTTCTTACTGATTTATGTCGCAGTATATTTTGTTTTATTGCTTGATAGTGGATATCTCTTTTGCTGCAGCACAAAATTGTTTTACTTTATCATCACCTATCTTATTTTGAATTCATACAAGCATCTAGCAGCTTGATAGCAAATTAAAGTTATTTCAAAACCATAATCTGTCTTCAAAATAATGTGATGATTTACTGTGAAAAGAGATAAGAATTGGTAATTCCTATATGTATTTGGCTTATTTATCTGCACCCCAGAGCCAAAAAATGAACAAAAAAGGTTATCTCTTATTTTTCTTATATGAAAACTGTAGCAGACTGGGAAACAGTCCTGATGGCATGAAATTCCTTAGTTCTGGAAATGGGAGGAAGAAACTGTAACTACCTATCAGCAACGAGCTTTATCTTCTGACTTGAGCAGTGTTAGACCAAGTGTTTTAAGGATCTGCCTGTTGCATTTTTAATCAAGAGTGAGTCTGGATTCAGATCTTTCATGAGTGACTTTACAAGTGCTGTCTGTTATCTGGTTTCTCAAGAAGCACAACAACATGTATGGTCTTTCCTAGTCTGCAACTGAACTGTAGCACATTTTTCTTGAGAACGTGAGGGTAACTGTAGCACTGGATGGGTTTTCACAGCATATTCCTTCTGTAAAGACCTAGAAATACAGTTCAACTCACTAGGAAATGTTCTCCTCAACAAAAGAGACAAGATGCCTCTTTGGGGCAGAAGAGAACGTGATTTCTGGGGGAAACCCGATGGCATTGCAGAAGCAGCCTTCCTCCCAGTGATTGTTGTCAGTAAAAGGGGAACCAGAACATTCATCTTAAAAGTCTCTTTCATTTTTTGTTTCAGGCAAAGCAGAAAAAATGCCAGTTCTGTATCTCAAGACTCCTGGGAGCAGAGCTATTCCCCTGGAGAAGGCTTCCAGACTGCAAAGGAAAATCCCAGATATTCCAGCTACCAGGGATCGAGGAATGGCTACATGGGGGGACATGGCTTTAATGCCAGGGTAATGCTAGAAACACAAGAACTGCTCCGTCAAGAGCAGAGGCGGAAAGAACAACAACTGAAAAAAAAAACTTCTTCTGAAGGGCCTAGCAACTATGACTCATATAAGAAAATTCAGGACCCTAATTATACCCCTCCTAAAGGTCCTTTCAGACAAGATGTACCGCCTTCACCATCTCAGGTAGCGAGGCTGAACAGATTGCA
Source organism: Empidonax traillii (assembly GCF_003031625.1). NCBI lineage: Eukaryota > Metazoa > Chordata > Aves > Passeriformes > Tyrannidae > Empidonax > Empidonax traillii. The sequence goes on along the minus strand of NW_020955420.1, from coordinate 530,594 downwards.
AACACCAGAAAAGGGAAGACCGTTTTATTCTTGAGGTGAAGAAAATGAAGAACAACTTACCATGCAATAAGGAACATTTTCATATAAAGACTTATATTTTGAAAACTTTTTAAACTGATGGTACTAAGGAATATATCCATTGTCTATTTCAGTGCCTTTGAAAATATGGGCAAAGCGCTGGTGGGCCTTATGTCTTTGCTATTCTGTCTCAAGTGTTAAATTCATGGAAGGACCTTCCACCATTTGACAATCATAGCAGAAATGTGCTCCTGCGTTCTGAGTCCTGTAGCCCAGTCCAGTAGCTTTTTGCTAGATTTGTTGTAATGTCTTTTACTTTGCAGTGACTTATTACACCAACATGAAGCTTTATGGCATAAAATGAATGAATTTGAGGTTGAAGGAAGCATTGACATGTCCTTTCTTTATTTCTCTTGGTTCAGGAACAGCATTACACATTGCTTTTGAGTGGATAAGGCTTAGCACTACTCTGGATCGCAGTCAGAGTTCTTATATGTTATATGGTGGAGTCATTACCAGTCTTTGTTGATTAATATTTAAGTGTCTATATGCTAAAAAACTATCCTTCTCCTATTATGCACATATGCACTGTTTTTCTCTCTCTCTCTCCCAACTCTGAGCTTATTAAAAAAGCCTTTACCCTGACTCATGAGGAAAACAATATTAAGCTTTCAGTTATCCTGAGCATCCTGTTACAATTGCCTTATAATCTTAATACACAGTCCATTACAAATGAAATAATTAGAGAGAGATTATTTATACAGTCACAAACAAACCAAGCATATTTTACTATTTTGTTAAAGATGGGAAATTTTGAAAAAACATACAACCGAGTTCTGCTTTGCTTTGCTTTGCTTCTAAATTAGTTTGGTCATAAGACACTTGTATCTAGGAAGAGAACAAGGGAGGGTATCATCCCACGGTCATCTGGTATACAGTTGTCCTTGAGCAAATTTTGGAGATACCTTAAAGCAAGAGCAAAGAAATCAAAGTTTTTCTTTGGATCAAAACACTGTAAAGAAAAGAATTACTTCTTATAATTTGTGAAGCTTTGTGGACAATTTTCTTTGTGCTTCCATATACTGTATTGTTTCATTGTGATGCCACATTTAAAACAAATCTTTAAGTATATGAATGAGAGATAAGTGGAGACAAACTGTTACACATCATCCTGAAAACACGTCAGTATCAAAAAAAACTAAAGCAAAAGAGATTGCTCCAGCAGTCAGTAATATTTGAATGTGCATATGGGATATGAGAATTTCCTTTGAAGCAGCTGTTTTTATGTTTGTTGGTCTTAACTTCATGCATTGTAAAAAATATAGCTGGGTTGCTGAAGTGCCTGCAAATCCTGATGTGAAAAGGCTTGAGAATGGATCTCAGCATATTGTGTACAAAAAGGAAAGAGAGAAAGCAAGAAAAAAAATCATGTATTGCGTGATTTAAAAAAAAAAAAAAAGCCTATTTTTTTTTACTGGCACATTTTATTTTTGCGCCACCTTGTTTCTAGAATATATGTGAAATATCAGCACACATATGTGTCTTTTATGCCTGTTTGTTAACAGTTTTTGTTGTTAATAATGTACTCCATGTTTAAAAGTTATTAGTGTAAGCACAGTGACATTGGATGACAATAGCTCTTTTACGAAGAATTTACAAAACTGTGTAAAATGGCTTTTCATGTACATATGAAATTTAGAATAAAAGGCTGTTTCCATCCTTGTCTTGGTATTGCCTGTAGACCCCTGTGAGAACTGCTGCTTACATTGAGTTTAAAAAACACTTAACAGATTTTATTTTATACTATTCCTAACGGTTTGCATGTATCTTTCTGTGAGTGTGTATAAACATCAAAAAAAGAAAAGAAAAGAAAAGAAAAGAAAAGAAAAGAAAAGAAAAGAAAAGAAAAGAAAAGAAAAGAAAAGAAAAGAAAAGAAAAGAAAAGAAAAGAAAAGAAAAGAAAAGAAAAGAAAAGAAAAGAAAAGAAAAGAAAAGAAAAGAAAAGAAAAGAAAAGAAAAGAAAAGAAAAGAAAAGAGAAAAAAGATCCCAGATGAACACCTAAAGACTATCCTCAGAGGCAAAAAACACATAGTTTAAAGT